>NC_056728.1:1873236199-1873358699 GCF_019279795.1 Protopterus annectens
AACAGGAAGAAAAAAACATAGAATATACATACAAAATTGAAGATATGACAGGTGAAGCAATAAAACAAGAAGTTTACAACTGAATAGTAGTGTTACATCATTTCCTTTGGTGAGATTCCAGTCTACTACATAATAAGAATGCAATAAAAAATGTGAAGACTGGGTTTTTGCTAAGATTTTGTCATTGTAGTATTTGGTGAAGTATATTGTTTAAGGAGGTTTGTTTTTAAGGCAGATGCAGGATGGATTGTCTAGATAATGTGTTTTTAGGGCTTTTTGGATGATCAGTCTGGGTTATTTCAGATAGAAGGTTGTTCCATAGTTTAGCTATGGTATGGGAGAACAGGCATTGTCCTGCTGTTTTGTTGGCTTTGGTTACTGTGAGCATCAGTTTACAGGAGGATTTTAGTGTTCTAGTGAGGGTGTATGTTTGTAGGATTGAGTTAAGGGCAGGGCAGTCATTTGGTTTAGAAATTAGTTTGTGGGCTAAGGTTAGTTGGGTGTATTGTAGATGGTGGGAAAACTCTAGCCATCTTAGTTCAGTGATGGCATGGCAGTGATGAGAATGGTAAGGTTTTCCGGAGGCGAATTTGGCTATTTTGTTATAACATGATTGTAATTTATTACTAAGGGCTGTGTGCAGGTTAGTGAAAATGGCACTACCACATAAAATGGAGGGGATGAGTAGGGTATTGGCTAGTTTTATTTTTGTATATTTATCCAGGTAGAGTTTGTGATGGTATAGTTTACCTAGTTTGAAATGGGTTTTCTTGATTGTGGTTAGGATGTGTTGTTTGTATGCGAGTTTATCATCTATTGTTATAACTAGCAATTTGGTTTTTTTCACTAGTTCAATTTCTGTGTCATCTTTAGCCAGAATTTTAAAGTCAATGTTGGGTGGTTTTGTTGAGAAAAGTAAAAGTTTGTTTTTTTGGGGGGTTTAGCATCAATTGTGCATTAATAAGCCATGATTCAATAGAGGTAAAAGCCTGCTGTGTAAGTGTGAGGAGGTCTGAGAAAGATTTAGAGGTGGATATATATGTTGAATCATTGGCATATCGCATGATATTCTGGATTAGGGGGGCTTTATGCATGTCATTGATGAAGACATTGAACAGTAGTGGTCCTAAAATGGATCCCTGTGGTACTCCTATATTGTTAGGTTGGTACTGAGATTGTGCACTTAACCATTTTACAGATTATTCCCTGTTTTGTAGGTAGGAGGTAAACCAGCTGAGGGATTTTGGGGAGCAACCCAGTGTTGATAGTTGGTTTACTAGCTTAGCGTGCGACACTGTGTCGAAGGCCTTAGATAGGTCTAGTAGGATTACTGAGGTAAGATGGCCTGCATCCAAGGCTTTGTTGAAAGATTCTGTGAAAGATAATAAGGCAGTAATGTTGCTATGGCCTGGCCAGAAACCATGTTGGGTAGGGGATAGAAGAGCATTATTTGAGAGGTGTCTAAGTAGTTGCGAGTGAACACATTTTTCCAAGATTTTAGATAGAGGAGAGAGTATAGAGATAGGGTCGTAGTTGGAAAGATCATGGGAGTTTCCCCCTTTGTGTAGTAGGATAATGATGGATCTTTTCCATAGGAGAGGAACATAAGATTCAGTGAGAGAGCGATTTATAAGAATGGTAACTGGAAATGCTACTGCACTAGTTGCTATTTGCAGATATTATGGGGGAAGGGTATCTGCAGAGAGAAAGCAAGGTTTGAGTTGTTTTAGGAATTTCAGAATCAGAGAGGTGGGTACAGGTTGAATAGTGAAGACGTTGTCTGGTTGTGTAGTGGGGGTGTGTTCTGTTGGGGTTGAGATGTGTATGTTTGAGGTGGATGGGCAGTCTTTAAGTAGCTTTTGGATGGTAGCGATGAAGTGGGTATTAATGGCCTGGGAGATTTCTTGTGCGTTTTCTGGTGCAGGGGTTGGGTTTTGGATGGTGCCTGGGTTAAATAGAGAGGAGACAGATTTCCAAAAATGTTTGCTATTGTTATGTGAGGTAGACAGTTTATCAGAGAAATGGTCTTTTTTATTTCATATTACTAGCTTTTATGATTTGTTTTGGAGTTGTTTGTAGTGGTTTTCATTTTGTTGTGTTCTGTCTCTCAGCCAAATTTTCCAAGCTTTGTTTCTAATATACATTGTTTGGTTAGTCTTGTTAACCAGGGGGCATGGTTAGTTTTGGTTTGTTTGGTACGCATAGGAGCTAGGCTATTTAGAGTATTTAAAAATGGTTTGTTAAAATAGTCAATGGCTTCATCCAAGGGGAGTGTTTTTAGTGAGTTCCAGTTTTGGGAGTTTAAAATATTTATAGTTATCCTTATTAAAGTGGGCAAGGTTCCTTGAGGTTTTATATGAATGCATTTTGATTGCATGAGGGTGAGTTCTATAGGTAAATGCTGGAAGGTGGTCACTTAATGTGTTTGGTAGAGTGCCTGAGTTGGAGTAGTTTTGGGGATGTGTTACAAGTATCCAGTCTAGGGTTGATTCAGAGTCTGTTGTTAGACCATGAGTGGGGGTAGTGATGAGTTGGATAAAACTGTGAAGGTTTATGCTGTTTACTGGAGAGGGGATGTCTAGCCAAGTTTAGCCAATTAATATTGGTGTCTCCTAGTATTATAGTTTCATGCAGTATATTCTGATTTAGCCAAGATAATGCGTTTTCAAGTATGTGGATATTGTGTCCTGGGGGAATATAAATAAAGGCTATGCATATTTGTTTGTTCCTATTTATGTGTAAGGATGTGAGTAGTAGCTCTATGTTACCAAAAGAGAAGACAGATTTTGTATAGGTTATTTGTAGTGAGTTTTGATAGATTAATGCCACACTGTCTCCCATTTTATGAAGTCTGTCTGAGCGAACTATGTTATATCCTGGAGGGACAACTTCAGTGTCAGCAATGTGTGATTTCAGCTATGTTTCTGTTACTGCAATAATATTTGGGGTGTGGGCAGCTAGACAGGCATGGAACTCGGTAGTTTTATTGCAAATGCTGAAAATGTTTATATTAATTAGGTGAAGTGTGTGTTGAGATGTTGAATTAGTTAACCTAGTGGTAGATGAATGGGTGTGGGGAAACATTTGGTCAGCTTGGTTGTCACAGGATGTATAAATATCGATAGGACCTGGATATGGGTGTACATCTCCACATTGTTTTAATGTGTGGAGTTGATAGAGTATGCTGTGAGACTGTAAAGGTACAAAAATACAATCTTTTCTTTGTATAAGTCTAGAAATGCAGACAGATTAAAGCAAGCTCCAAAGTTTGCATGCAGTTTCATTAAATGCACTTTCAATAAGTGAAAATAACATTCGGTCAAGAACATAATGTGCTGTACATTTTGAGCACAGGCACACCTTGTTTGTATGATACAGGGCTTAGGAAGCAATGCTAAAGAGGTGTGTAAAACTTTACAGGGCTTTGTTATTATTAGAAAATACTTCCGACACAGTTACATTAGTTCATTTGGACTGATTTGCAGAAAGTCATGACAGTGCAGTCCTCAGAAGGAAGTACAGAGACACAGGTAGGGGTGCAGAAGTCAGGTCTAATATTCAGCATGCCCAAATATTAATTATACTATTCAGGAGGAAAAACAATTGAAGTATATGAAAGCAAAGAATTATTTCAGTTTATCAGCACTGTTATTGGAAACAGTCCCCCGGATTCACTATGCCCTGCACAGCATCCAGGATTAGTGCAGGAGTTCACGCAGGCAATATGTCTGCTGTGCGATCCAGGAACAGCCTGCAGGGTGTGCATGAGAGCCCCTGCACTAATCTTGCATGGACTAAGCCCTGTTATGCAAATCACCCCATTTGCGGAGAAATCCATGCAAATGAGGTGATTTTGCAATCCAGGAAGCTTGCAATAGTCCATGCAAGACTAGTGCTATCTGCAGAAATGTACTCGGTTAGTAACCGAGTACATTTCTGCAAAATCCAAAACGGAGCTATGACAGCTCCAAATAAAAGCTGCATATTATTAAGGCAGCATGCCAATGGACAAGTATAAGGCCATTGGCATTGCAAACAATAAAAAAAAAAAAATCTATTTTTATTTTTTTTTTCGCCGATCTCAGCTGTTTAAGCATAGGGCAGTGGCGTGCAAAAGGGATCGGGGGAAAATAAGAAAATAAACCTAAAATAAGCATTCTAACTAAAATCAGTATTCTGCCATGCAAGTCAATGGCAGGCAGAAGACAACCTGGCCAGTGAATAGTGGTTGCTAAGGGGGGAGGTTCACTGTAGTGGGAGTAGGGAGTACTGAGCTGCCTGTTTGTCCTCAGAGGAGTGGTTTAAGGCAGAAACTTGTAGTTTATTGGCCATTTTGGGTCATTTCCTGTCTTTTCCAGCCCCCTGCTATAAAGCACGCTTTGGCGGGCTTTTCTGGCTATAGAGAACTCAGCACAGCTCCTCGTGGTGTCTAGCAGAGTTCCTAGAGCAGCACAGACCAGAAAAGACAAACTTTCCAGATTCTAAGTATTTTTTTCTGCATTTTCGACTTTTTAAGCCTTTCGATTGCTATTTCTGCCTGTTTTATTCTGCTATACCTGTTTTTACTGTTTTTAATAGCTTGAATTGTTTATTGCACTTGCTTGTTTAAGTTTTGCTTAAAGTTAGACAACAGGCTAATACACTCAAGTGTACTAGCTTTTGATAGCATTTAGTCGAAAAACACAGCATTTATTGTATTTTCTGCCTATCTGAAAATAAACTTGGAAAAAACAAACACAATACTCTTGTTTTCCATACTTTTCTAATAGTTTGTTCCAGTGATCAGATTTTGCTGATCCCTGGGCTTTGTCTAGGTTCCTGTTTTCTCCATTTTCCTTGTTTGGTCAAGGGCAGTTTTACTCACTAGTGGGAGTAGGGAGTACTGAGCTGCCTGTTTGTCCTCAGAGGAGTGGTTTAAGGCAGTAACTTGTAGTTTATTGGCCATTTTGGGTCATTTCCTGTCTTTTCCAGCCCCTGCTATAAAGACGCTTTTAGCCAAGATTAGCCGATTTAGTGGCGATGAAGCTGAGCTGCCACTGTTGCACACTAGGGCAGCCGTTAAGCAAGTTTAAACTATTCGCTACCTAAAGTCCACTCTTCAAATTTTCCCTTAAAACTACCTTCCTCGAACTATACTACTGATCAAATCAGCGTATCCTATAACTAAAAAGATCATCTCTACTTGACTCCAAGTAGACTATTCTCTATCTGTTAAACCTAGCACTTGCTCCTACAGTACTTATTACCTTGATACGGCACTCTTGTCATAGATAGTACCCCAAAAAGGCAACCCCCCATTTCTCGGTCAGCCACGTGCGCCGGAATGTTTTTCAAAGTTTTTTGTCTATCCTTCTAGCATGTCGAGGGATCAGTTACTAGTGTCCTCTCCTGCTCAGCTGGTAAACCTGGGAATATTGAGGCAATGTTACAATTGCCTCATGTACACAGACAACACTCTCCTCCTCCCACAAAACACAAATACATGCAAGAGATGCAACTATACGGCCAAACTGGAGGCTGAGCTCTCTCAACATAGGACTGGCAAGACCAGTCAGGAGGAGAAGGTTACCACACACACTATAGACCCAGTCTCACATAGTACCATTACAACCTCAAATCATACACATAAACACACAAAGACATACTCGGAGGCTCTGATCAAAAATCTACCAAAACAGCAGAGGCCACCAAAGCAGAAACCCAAACAACCACCACCTCAGAACACAACACCTGCAACACATAGACCTCACAGTCAGAGTGTCAAACAGTCACAGCCCTTAACAAACACAATGCCAGACACACTAGTCATTGGTGACTCCATAGTCAGACACACTGGCGCCCCGCCACCAGACTGAGTAAGGAGAAGGTCACAGTAAGCTGCCTGTCGGGCGCTAGAATCCGCCACATAACGCAAGCACTCAGGTCTCTCAACAGCAGGTACAAACATGACTCAGTCATTGTCCACGCTGGTGTAAACGACCTGAGACGTAGGTCCTTGCACTACATGAAAAGAGACATTGAGGAGCTCTGTGATTATGTAGCCCAGGCAGGTATGACCCTGACCTTGAGCAGTATCCTACCTTCACCAAGAATGATGCCACAATACAGAGATAAGATGATCAGCTTTAACAATTGGCTTAAACACTGGTGTCATTCAAAGGGGATCCAGTATCTGTCTGCCTGGGATGACATGCTGGACAAGCCACGCTGCTTCGCAAGGGACGGCTTGCACCTGTCACCCTGGGATTCCGGATATTGGCAAAGGCTCTTGCCACCCCATAGTGCCTTTTTAGGCAAGGCTCAAATTCTAAACCTACCAACCTAGAACACAAAAGGAAAAAACTAAGGGTAATGCTGCTCAATGCCAAAATTTATTTGAGAGGTGTTTAAGTAGTTTGAGTGAACACATTTTTCCAAGATTTTAGATAGAGGAGAGAGCATAGAGATAGGGTCGTAGTTGGAAAGATCATGGGAGTTTCCCCCTTTGTGTAGTAGGATAATGATGGATCTTTTCCATAGGAGAGGAACATAAGATTCAGTGAGAGAGCGATTTATAAGAATGGTAACTGGAAATGCTACTGCACTAGTTGTTATTTGCAGATATTATGGGGGAAGGGTATCTGCAGAGAGAAAGCAAGGTTTGAGTTGTTTTAGGAATTTCAGAATCAGAGAGGTGGGTACAGGTTGAATAGTGAAGACGTTGTCTGGTTGTGTAGTGGGGGTGTGTTCTGTTGGGGTTGACATGTGTATGTTTGAGGTGGATGGGCAGTCTTTAAGTAGCTTTTGGATGGTAGAGATGAAGTGGGTATTAAAGGCCTGGGAGATTTCTTGTACGTTGTTTTCTGGTGCAGGGGGTGGGTTTTGGATGGTGCCTGGGTTAAATAGAGAGGAGACAGATTTCCAAAAATGTTTGCTATTGTTATGTGAGGTAGACAGTTTATCAGAGAAATGGTCTTTTTTATTTCGTATTACTAGCTTTTTTGATTTGTTTTGGAGTTGTTTGTAGTGGATTTCATTTTGTTGTGTTCTGTCTGTCAGCCAAATTTTCCAAGCTTTGTTTCTAAGACACATTGTTTGGTTAGTCTTGTTAACCAGGGGGCGTGGTTAGTTTTGGTTTGTTTGGTATGCATAGGAGCTAGGCTATTTAGAGTATTTAAAAAGGGTTTGTTAAAATAGTCAATGGCTTCATCCAAGGGGAGTGTTTTTAGTGAGTTCCAGTTTTGGGAGTTTAAAATATTTATAGTTATCCTTATTAAAGTGGGCAAGGTTCCTTGAGGTTTTATATGAATGCATTTTGATTGCATGAGGGGGAGTTCTATAGGTAAATGCTGGAAGGTGGTCACTTAATGTGTTTGGTAGGGTGCCTGAGTTGGAGTAGTTTTGGGGATGTGTTACAAGTATCCAGTCTAGGGTTGATTCAGAGTCTGTTGTTAGACCATGAGTGGGAGTAGTGATGAGTTGGATAAAACTGTGAAGGTTTATGCTGTTTACTGGAGAGGGGATGTCTAGCCAAGTTTAGCCAATTAATATTGGTGTCTCCTAGTATTATAGTTTCATGCAGTATATTCTGATTTAGCCAAGATAATGCGTTTTCAAGTATGTGGATATTGTGTCCTGGGGGAATATAAATAAAGGCTATGCATATTTGTTTGTTCCTATTTATGTGAAAGGATGTGAGTAGTAGCTCTATGTTACCAAAAGAGGAGACAGATTTTGTATAGGTTATTTGTAGTGAGTTTTGATAGATTAATGCCACACTGTCTCCCATTTTATGAAGTCTGTCTGAGCGAACTATGTTATATCCTGGAGGGACAACTTCAGTGTCAGCAATGTGTGATTTCAGCCATTTTCTGTTACTGCAATAATATTTGGGGTGTGGGCAGCTAGCCAGGCATGGAACTCGGTAGTTTTATTGCAAATGCTGCAAATGTTTATATTAATTAGGTGAAGTGTGTGTTGAGATGTTGAATTAGTTAACCTAGTGGTAGATGAATGGGTGTGGGGAAACATTTGGTCAGCTTGGTTGTCACAGGATGCATAAATATCGATAGGACCTGGATATGGGTGTACATCTCCACATTGTTTTAATGTGTGGAGTTGATAGAGTATGCTGTGAGATTGTAAAGGTACAAAAATACAGTCTTTTCTTTGTATAAGTCTAGAAATGCAGACAGATTAAAGCAAGCTCCAAAGTTTGCATGCAGTTTCATTAAATGCACTTTCAATAAGTGAAAATAACATTCAGTCAAGAACATAATGTGCTGTACATTTTGAGCACAGGCACACCTTGTTTGTATGATACAGGGCTTGAGAAGCAATGCTAAAGAGGTGTGTAAAACTTTACAGGGCTTTGTTATTATTAGAAAATACTTCCGACACAGTTACATTAGTTCATTTCGACTGATTTGCAGAAAGTCATGACAGTGCAGTCCTCAGAAGGAAGTAGAGAGACACAGGTAAGGGTGCAGAAGTCAGGTCTAATATTCAGCATGCCCAAATATTAATTATACTATTCAGGAGGAAAAACAATTGAAGTATATGAAAGCAAAGAATTCTTTCAGTTTATCAGCACTGTTATTGGAAACAGTCCCCCGGATTCACTATGCCCTGCACAGCATGCAGAATTAGTGCAGGAGTTCATGCAGGCAATATGTCTGCCGTGCGATCCAGGAACAGCCTGCAGGGGTGTGCATGAGAGCCCCTGCACTAATCTTGCATGGACTAAGCCCTGGTATGCAAATCACCCCATTTGCGGAGAAATCCATGCAAATGAGGTGATTTTGCAATCCAGGAAGCTTGCAATAGTCCATGCAAGACTAGTGCTATCTGCAGAAATGTACTCGGTTAGTAACCGAGTACATTTCTGCAAAATCCAAAACGGAGCTATGACAGCTCCAGATAAAGGCTGCATATCATTAAGGAAGCATGCCAATGGACAAGTATAAGGCCATTGGCATTGCAAACAATAAAAAAAAAAAAATCAATTTTTATTTTTTTTTCGCCGATCTCGGCTGTTTAAGCATAGGGCAGTGGGGATCAAAAGGGATCGGGGGAAAATAAGAAAATAAACCTAAAATAAGCATTCTAACTAAAATCAGTATTCTGCCATGCAAGACAATGGCAGGCAGAAGACAACCTGGCCAGTGAATAGTGGTTGCTAAGGGGGGAGATTCACTGTGAGATATGTCACTATGTATTAGCAGGCAATCCTATGCAAATGAGGGGAAGGATAGTGAATCCCAATTTTCCCCAGCATGTGAGGCAGGTCCCAACAGTGTAAGAGTATGAATAGCTTGGTGCAAGCCTAGGAGTTAGATGACATCATGGGGGGGTGTCAGGCATACTGTAAGCAGATTGGAGCCCTGTGGCTCAGGTTTGCTCCTAGCTTAGCAGAGCTAGGTTAGGGGGTGTGTCTAAACCAGCCTAGCACTCTTTACAAAGTGTAAGTGGGTGCGCACGCCGTGCACCAGGTTTTATAGGAAGAAAAAAAAAGTTAAACCAGGAAATGGCAGCAGTGTGTACATTTGAGCACTTTGTTTGTGCGGTGCACACATGGGCCTAAACAGGGAGGCAATGGGAAGGGAAAAGAGCAGTAGGAAGGTATTCAAGGATAACTAGCTTAGCTGACAGGTGAAATGTATCAGAATCAGCTAATCACACAGGCAGCAGACCAGCCCAGCCAAGAACACTATTATAAACTAAGCAAACACCTTTCCCTAGGTTTTTCCCACACTCTAGACCACTGGTGTATACAAGCAGGGAAATTTTAACAAACAAACCTACAAAATGAGAAGGGCTGCAGCAGGCAACATAGAACAACATGTGCAAGAGGCTGAGTGTGGTGAGGATGTGAATGCTGCCAAACAACCCACAGTGAGGAGACGGAGAAGAGTGTACAGACTCAGGGTAACCTACCAGGGGCTACATGAGCTGGAGATAGTGGAGCGCTATAGAGTGGACAGAGACCTCCTACAGCAAATTGTTGAGCTGTGCCGGCCACACCTGACACACCAAACTGACCAAGGGGAACCCATCCCAGTGGATACCAAGGTATGTGTAGGCCTAGGTATACTAGCCACAGGTACCTCCCAAAGCACAACTGGGGATACCATGGGGACCTCACAGGCAAAAGTATTCAGAGTATTCCACCAGTTCCTGGATGCCATGTCAGCACATGCCAGTGAGCACGTATATTTCCTCAACACCCTTGAGGTGTTTCCAAGCAATATGAGCCTCTTCCACCAAATTACTTTTAAAACAAATACTGGAACCAGCTGAGAGAGTCCAAAGGTTGTTGTAGATGTTACAAATTCACTGGTCAGTAACCACGCAAGAACCACCAGGGTAAAATATTCCAGAACCAAAATTTATTGAAGCGCTTTTCGTCTGCTTAGTGAGCAGACTTCTTCAGAATAAATTACACTCAATCAATTCAATTTCATGTTTATTAAGTATTTTGAGCCTTAAAAGGTAGACATATGCACATGTACATTTTGTACATATTTGGAATTTCATACATTTTTACATATTGTATGGGTGTATGTATGTATACACATATGCAATTTTTTATATACATTTTTTATATATATACATTTTTATATATATATATACTTTTTGAAGCGTATATATATATATATATATATATATATATATATATATATTTAAAAAAACTACATGATATATTGTTTTCTTTATTAATAAGTTATTGAACACTGTTTGACTTAGATTTAAATCAAAGATTATCACCATTACTACCTCCATGGTTTACCCTGGTAAGGAACCACTAAGTGGGTGGCTATGACTGACCAAGTTCTCACTAGAAGAGTACACACTGCTTAGTTTTTCAAGTATTTCTATAAGTACTTCTATAAGGTTGTTATATGTACTTCAAATGTGTTTCCTTTTATTTTTATTTTTATTTTTAATGTGTTTATTTTTAATGTGTTTATTTTTAATAATTTATGTAATTCCTAAAGTTGGTGTATGCCTGTAGACTTTTACACGCATACATTTGAAAAGATTTGTGAATGGTTTTCATGTACACTAAGCTGTAACAACATACAAATAGGCTTTGAGGAGGTTTTACACAGTTTTCTTCCTATATTGGATCACAATTAATACTTATTAGGTTTAATTGATGATCAATTAGTGATTTAAATGTAGCATGATGGTTGAGTGCAATTTATTCTGAAGAAGTCTGCTCACTAATCAGACGAAAACGCTTCAATAAATTTTGGTTCTGGAATATTTTACCCTGGTGGTCCTTGCGTGGTTACTGACCAGTGAATTTGTAACATCTACAACGACCTTTGGACTCTCTTAGCTGTTTTCAGTATTTGTTTTAAAAGTAATTTGTGGTGTTTGTCGTTTTTCTTAGTATGGCGTCTCTTCCACCAAATAGCAGAATACCCTGGGGTAGTGGGTGCTATAGACTGCACGCATATATGCATCAAAGCACCACCCCGTGAGCAGGGTAGGGCCTACATCAACCACAGGGGCATCCCCTCCATCAATTGCCAGATCGTTTGTGATGCCCAGGGCATCATAATGAATGTGTGCACTGGCTGCCCTGGAAACTATGACGATTCCCACATATGGCATCTGATGCAGCTGTACCAGAGATTTGCCAAGGAGGACATCCCCTATGGCCACCTAGTGGGGGATGCTGGGTACACACTGTAGCTGTGGCTGATGACACCCATCAGAAATGCACACACACCTGAACAACATTATAATGAGGCACACGCACAGGCCAGACATATAATAGAGCATGTGTTTGGGATGCTCAGGTCATGGTTCCGTGTCTGGATACATCCGATGGAGCCTTGCAGTATTCACCAGCTACATGTACCCAAATTGTTATGGTATGTGCTATGCTACACAATATGATCCTGCAGAAACAGCTGCAGCAGGAACAGCATGGGGCAGGGCCACACAGCCCCCCCACCAATTTCAATGCCTGCATAGGCACAGAGTGACCGGAGGTAGAACAGCCTGAGCCTGCCCCAGTAGGCAGAAGGAAGTCTGCCCAGTATGTCCTGGCCTTGGAAAACAGGCAATGCATAGCACATGCACTGACACAGTAGGAACCCAGGGAATGACACCTCTTTCTGAAAAGGGATGCCAAATATGACACTACCTGTGCTCAACCATGTATAGGGAGTTTACTATGTGCATCTGACATAGGCAGCCCTCCAGCACCATCCACAAGTCTGACACACCATCACAGTAAGTCAATCAACCTACCAATTGCCAAATGGAGTAAAATGTGTTGTTACCTGTAGCTATGGTATAGATGTGAGCATGGAATTTGGTGGCTGAATGTTATGGCAGCAGACAGTAGACACCCATAGTGGCACCATGACATCCGTAACACATACTGGTGTCACCATAGTAGCCAGTACTACACAGGGTGACAAAACCCACTGCAGGAAATGTGCTGTGCGACACATGTGTCCATATGACTCACATATGCCAGTCAGGATGGTTCACATACCCAACAACTGTCTCAGCCAGCAGGACAGGTGTAGCCAATCCCAAACAGAGCCTTTGCCATGGCCCCAGAATAATGGCTATGGTTAACCCCCCGGGCCTATACAGACAGACCACAGCAGGGCAGACAGTGGGATGTTAGTTCTGATGGGTAGGTCAGACAATAGTATGTAGGGCAACCAAAGCCACAATCTGTAGTATACTGGTATGCCTCTAGTCAGCATGATAGTTAGCAATACAGAATGAAATGGAGTATCTGACATACCAGGTCGGTCATAGCAAATGTGTACATGTTTCCCGTGTGCCCCCCACATCCTACATAGTAATGTAATAACAATCAGGTGTCCCCAACCCTGTGTAGAAATGTAGAAATAGTCAGGTATGCCCCCCCATCCTACATAGTAATGTAATTACAGTCAGGTGTGCCACACCCACTCCTGTGTAGAAATTTAGAAATAGTCAGGTGTGCCCCACCCATCCTACATAGTAATATAATAACAGCCAGGTGTGCCCCCCACTCCTGTGTAGAAATGTAGAAACAGTCAAGTGTGCCCCCCCCGCTATGCAGAAATGTAGTAACAGTCAAAGCCAAATGATCGATGGATACCCTGCAGAGACAGCATGCTACCTGTTGGTGTACAATACAAAGGTCAGCACTGCAGCACAAACTACCTCGACACGATCTACAAATTCAATACAGGGCATGCTCACACACAGAGAAATGAAGGCAATGTCAGTCTACAACATACTGAAAGGTCATACTGGGCATGCTCACACACTTAAACACATGAAGGCCATGACTGGAAACATCAGTGGACCAGACATATCTGACAGTTGCAGTTGTTAGTGCACCACTCATGCCTTGCACACACAGTGGATAGGAATACAGCCATATATGTCAGGACAACACACTGTAATAAGTCAAAGGAATATGTACATAGATTTGTGGAAGAGGGTCACTGTGACAAGGAGCCATCCAGGCCTCTCCCACCCAGCACACAGCCAAAGGGCCCCAAACATGAGGTGCAGATGTCACTCACTGCAGATGCTAGCCACCAGTATCTGTCAGCATTACAGACTATGTGGTGCATGTGCCAGCTGTGCAACATGACTGTACAAGGAAGTAGTTATCTAGCAGCTGTATACATGTACCTGTGACATACCGTGTGTGCCCACATGTGATGTGTCAATCCGTACATGAATGGGTTATGGCCATGCACATATCCCCCTCCACATAGCCCTACTATGACAAGCCTGCTGAGGTAATCCAGTGTGAAATACACCTTTGGGAGAACTGTAGCCTCATAATCTCTGTGGCACATCCAATAACTATGCATTGCTGTAGTGTGATAAAATAGTTAGGTAGGAGTTCTAACCCCAGACTTGACAACTGTGTCTGCGTGTCTGTCTGACTGCGTAGAAAGCAATACTTTTTAGGGTACTCACATTCCTTACAATTTATATACTCAACTTTTCAAGGCTGCTGATGTCACCCACCCAGAAATACACCTCGGGAAGGATGTAGCCTAATAATCTCTGTAGTGCATCCTGTAAATGCATACTACTGTAGTTTGATAAAGTAGTTTGGTAGGTGTTCTAACCCCAGATTTGGCAATTGTGTGTGTGTGTGTGTGTGTGTGTGTGTGTGTGTGTGTGTGTGTGTGTGTGTGTGTGTGTCTGTCTGTCTTTGAGTGTGTAGAGGACACTGCTTTTTAGGGTACTCACACCCCTTACAATTCATATACTTAACTTTGGCAAGGCTGCTGATGTCACCCACCTAGAAATACAACTCTTTGAAAGTTGCAACCCAATAATCTCTGTAGCGCGTCCGGTAACTGCACTACTGGAGTATGATTTAGCACTGTGGTAGGTTTCCATCTCTGCACATGGCAGTTCTGGATGTTTTGTGTGTGTTTCAATTTCTGTGTATGGAGCAATGCATTATAGGCTAGTTACTCACAGTACATTTGAAATGCCCTACTTTGGCAATCCTGCTGATGTCATTCATTGTGAAATACACCTTTGGGGAAGAAGATCGCTAGTAATCCCCATGGTGTGCGTCCTATAACAGTTCCATGCTGTAGTGTGATATAGACCTCGGTCAGGGGTTCAATACCCACGCATGCCAGTGGTGGATGTTTTGTGTGTGTCTCACTGTCTGTGTAGGGAGCAATGCATTTTAGGCTAGTCACTCGCAGTACATTTCAAATGCCCTACTTTGGTAATCCTGCTGATGTCATTCATTGTGAAATACACCTTTGGAGAAAGAGTTTTCTAGTAATTCCTGTGATACATCCTATAACAGCTCCATATTGTAGTGTGATACAGACCTCCGTCAGGGGTTCTATACCCACACATGTATGTTGTGGATGTTTTGGGTGTGTCTCACTGTTTCTGTAGGAGCAATGCATTTTAGGCTAGTCACTCACAGTACATTTCAAATGCCCTAGTTTGGTAATCCTGCTGATGTCATTCATTGTGAAATACACGTTCAGGGAAGGAGTACTCCAGTAATGTCTGTGGCGCATACTACAACTGCATATTGCTGTAGTGTAATAAACTAGTTAGGTAGTGGTTCTACTCCCAGACATAACAGGTGTGTGTGTGTGTGTGTGTGTGTGTTTGTAACTCGTATCTTGTGTAGAGGTGGTTGTGAGTGTGAGACACCTGTGGCCAATGTGGAGTGGGTTTTGCATATTTCTTATATGGTGGCCCAACTATATATCACAATGTCCACTGTACAGGGATAACAGATGTGAAATAGCCGAGAGGCAGGTGTGCAAAGCCATACCCATACATGTGACATCAAGGCCAGGCAATCACAGTTAGCAACCCCAGTATTACCCAGAGCACACTCTCAACCCATGTCTCATACACACATACATGCCTAGGCAACAGCCAATATGTGAGTAGTACACTGCATAATGGCCAATGATAGTAAATATGGAGTGATAGCAGTGGGCTACAGAGGCCATGTCACCCTGTCCATCTGTCCAATATGCACATACATGCAGACAGTGCACCTCCCCCATGTTCCCCAATGGACACCTGCACCACCTGTGGTGCCATCACATGTGACCCACAATGGACATACCATGCCTGACAACATACCCTGTATGGACAGATGCCACTGACACCAGGGAATGCTGTTAGCATGCTATCAATGTAGGTGCAGGGTAAACCTGCTGGACATTACCAGTTCCTGCCACAGGTGGGCAAGACTGGCACATCTGATGATAATCTGTGACTCTGCTTGACAAGGGCACAGAAAAATAATTTTCTTGGGTGGTGAAAGCCAGGGTACATTTTGGCTAGGCTTATATAGGCCCTAGGGCCAATAGCCTAGTACCTACCTATGAACCTCTGAACCTACATTAAAGACATCAGTAAATGTGCAGTTTAAAGTTAAAATTTGGGTAAAACAGTCTAAAAGACTGTATTCCAGAAATATTCATTTACATTTCAAGGTTATTCATTCAGGAATGTCTAGATGTAAAAGGGTTAAAATCACAAAAGCACTCTGCAACAGAGACACTGTCTCATGATTTGCAGAATGAATCAGCTTCTATTAGTATGGTTTCTGACATAAATAACACACATTCTTGTTTACAGTTTTCAAAAATCAGTGTAAATGATACAGCACATGTAATTCAAAATACAGAGTTAAGTCCCAGTATTGCAGATACAGATGCCAACACTGTCAGTGTATGTAACATGCAAATTTCCCAAACAAACATAAAGCAAACATGCAATGTCTCAAGTTCACATTATTTTAAAATACAGATGTTCAAAATGTACATGTAATTCAAAATGCAGACACATACATAAACATAGTCAGTGTACGTAACATGCAGATTTCCAGACAACATGGGGGAAACATTTGTAATGTCTCAAGTTCATGTTATATCAAATACAGATGTTCAGAATGTAAAAAATTCTAGTGTATTGTTTTTAGATATCAATGAATCTATTGCACTGAGGGGGAATACAAAGGATCAGAGTGCAGATGTTCATCAGTTTGATAAAGTAAACACAAACATGAATAATATACAGACTTCAGGGAAAACTAAAGAAGAAATTCATACTTTACCTCAAGTCAATCTTATTATTAGTGTTTCAGGGCAAAATAAAAAAATGTATACCATAGCTCAAGTCAGTGCTGTTGCTAGTTATATAAAAAAGGATTTTCAGCTTATCTATAAAGGGTATGACAGTTCACCAAACTGGATTATTTATCTATCATTGTTTATGGTTAAAAAAAAAGACAATATTTAATTGTTTACAGAAAAAATATATTTATAATAACATACTGGTTAATACAGAAACATCAATTTCAGTTACAAATACACCAATACTGAAAGACATTAGTGCAGTTTTGTCAGGATAAAGGGTCAAAGATCACAGAAATAAACAGTTTTAAGTATAACAGCACCATACAAGGTATGGGCTTGCCACCAGAGTTACATGTTGCTTTAGACTTCAGTAACAGAATTATATGAAAAAATAAAAACACTACAGATTGTACAGTAGTGCACACAGATGACACTTGTAAGAATTTGCATGCAGTAGATTGTGCAAATTTATAGAATTTAAATAATTGGTTATGGCATACACATGCAGATTTATGGGTATAAAATATATTCAAGTTCAGCATTCACAAATATTAAATGATGCATTGCTGGTTTACAAAATGTAAAATTTAAATTCAATGCTGCATTTTAAAAGTGGCGGTAGAGTCAAAAGTTCAGATCCCATGCAAAAAATAATGCAGTATAAATATTATGTGTCATTAAAGCCATAGGTTCAAATATCATGTTGAAGAAACTTCACATACATGTGTAAAGGACAGAAAAGTAAAGTTCTAGAATCAAATCAGTTCAACTATAGTAATAAATGCGTATATGTAAATGGATCAAGATTGTATATATTTCATGCAGAAATTACAGTTTACCAAGCACACCTGAGGCACAGACTTATTTAACTGAGTTATCAGATTATAGGCCAGCTCAGTCAGCTGAATCAAAGGCAGTAATGTATGCCTTAAAACAGTATGGCAAAGTTCAGTTTAATATTATTAGTGACAGTTTATGCATTAACAGCTGTTACTATTTATCCAGGAAAACTGTAGAAATCCTTGCAGCATTCAGTACTACTGAAAGAATTAAATGCCATCAGCTAAAGTAACTGGTATGTTAAGATAGTGGGTGAAGACTTACACACTGAACAATACATTATGAACTGAGGTTCACAGAGTAAGTGTAAAAAGTTTAACAGATAATATTAATTTTAAAGACATGCAGAAATATGAAAATATCAATACAGTGTCAGATTACTATTTTAGTTTAATTTGAGGTTATGATAGAGAAAACAATGCCACTGTAGTTTCCATTTGATTTAATAATGAAGTTAATAAGGAAGTTAAAGCCTTTCCATTTCTCTGTAGTACATTATCAGTTCAGTTGCAAACTTGAAAGAATGTATTTATTAGTAATATTGGTTTAGTTCATTATAGCACATTATCAATTTGCTTACAGACTTACAAGAGTTTATTAGCAGGATATGTTTGTTTCATGCAGAAACATGTAAATAAAGTCAGGGCAACAAGTAAGGCTATCAATTTATAATTGTTAAATCTGCAAATGTCATTTTAAGGACCTGATACTGAGGAAGTTTGGAAAGCCTAACTGTACAATCAAAAGACTCTAGGGAAGCCCTTCCAATACCTCAGCAGTGACTGGGACAATGCAGAGTAATGCCCAAACTTGACAAGAGCTGTGGTGCATTCCTCGAGTATCTAAAATGTATATACAGCAAATGTGCATTTCTTCAAGGTTTGTTTAATTTCTTTAAAGTTAAAATGTGTATGTTTTCAGACAATGGTACAACTGTGTTTCAGTTTTATAAACAAAAGTATTCTTTAAAGTTGAAATATGCATACAGCAAATGTGCATTTCTTCAATGTTTGTTTAAATGTGTTTTAGTTATCTAAAATCATAAAGATAAAATGTATATACAACAGATGTGCATTTATGCAGATTAGAGTTAAAGTAACAGTACTAGTTTTCTGTATATGCTTTTATCTGTATTCAGATAATACCGACAGAGAAAAGGTATTCCTTTACTAATAGTTTAGTCTGCAGAATATAATACTACCAGGTTTCAATTTATGCAGTTATCTGTGTTTGGGTAACACTGGCAACAAAAGTATTCCTTTAGTATTAGTTTAGTTATTTTCCAGACTGTAACATTTATACATGGCTGGTTTAGATGCTCAGTATAAATATGTATCACTTTAATGTACATTTCAGTCAAGATTCAGAGTATGACATTCCTACTTAGTTATCGGTATTCAGTAGAGTACATTTCGGTCAAATTTCAGAATATAACATTAATACTCAGTTATACATTTCTAACATCATTATGTAAATTTTAGTCAAGTTTCAGAATATGACATTCATTCTCGATTATGCATTCAGTATAGTGCATTTCAGTCACATTTCACAATATAACAATAATACTCAGTTATACATTCCTAACAGTATTAGTTCTCATTATTCATTGATTAGTTTTAAAGGTAAAGTGGCAGAATTATTTGTAACAGGCTTATTACATCATGCATTTCTAACAGCATTATTATATCACACTTCACATTATTCAGCCATTAGTTCTAAGGGTAAAGTAACAAAATTATTTGTAACATACTTGTTCCCAGATAAGTTATCTAAAGAACAAGTAGTAATAGTTGTTTAATATACTCAAAGCATAACAGATCAGCCTTAATTAACTAATTCATTTTCGGAATACAGTTTACCTTACATAATAATTATTGTATCTGAAATACAAAAAGCATAGGTTTTAGTAAAAGTACTTCTACTATTACAGCACATATATATTTACAGGATATTTAAGACACAAACTTAGAAGGCAGACATCTATTACAGCACATAGAAATTAAAAAGGTAAATATGAATATTAGAAACAAGTTTGCTGAAAATTTACAGACACAAGTTAATTCAGTATATGATAATTGTGTTCCAAAATACACATATTATATGTGAAAAAAATGAGGTTTGGAAACAAACCAATTTGTGAAGGGACAACTTTGGTGAGGGTTAGAGTGAGTTAAATGGGGTTGGGGGGGTAGAAGATTTGCTGGGGAAGGGGGTTAAGAATAAGGAAAAGAAATACGTTTGACCAGACTTTGGGACGTGATGAGTTAATTTGTTAAGGGGACTTTAGAGGAAATATGGTAGATGTAGAGTGGTTATAGGACTGCAACTGGAAGGGGAACCACGTTTTGGCATGAATTTGCAACCCGCCCTCCATCCTGTTTTTTCTTATGGTTAATTTGTTTGGCATGGTTATGAGATGGGTATTGAGTAGAATAGAGGAGCAGGCTTGTCCCACTTCTGTTCTCCCCTCTTGGTGTTGGGTGTTGATACAATAAGTTTTATGGATGAACGTGAGCTGTAGGATGCTGCTTTATTGATAAAACTAAGTGACTGGAGGTATGGATGTTGCTTATTTTGATAGGGTCAGCAGGTGCATTGCCCTGATGTATGGGAATCACATTTTGGTGTGAATTTGCAAGCCACCCTCCCTTCCTTTTTTTTCTTTTGGTTGATTTGTTTGGTATGGTTACAAGGTTAGTATATGATGAAGAAGAGAGGGAGGCTTGTCCCTCTTCTGTTCCCCAGCTTGGTGCTGGCTGTTGATGCAATGAGTTTTGGGGATGAAAATGAGATGTAGGACACTACCTTATTGATAAGACTAAGTGAGTGAAGGTATGGATGCTGCTTATTAGGACAGGGTAAGCAGGTATACTGCCCTGATGTGTGCTACAAAGATTTTCATGTTGTGGTTACAAGGTTATTCCTATTAGAATAAATATTTGGAATAATATAATAAAATTATGTGTGAAATTAATAAAGGTTGTCAAATGTCAAATGGAGTCATCATCTGTAATTAAAAGGGACTGGGACAAATGAGGTTTGGGAACAAACCAGGACATCTTTGGTGAGGGTTAGAATGAGTTAAATGGGTCTGAGGGTGGGTGATTTGTTGGGGAAGGGAGTTAAGATTAAGGAAAATTAATAGGTTTGACCAGATGTTGGGAAGTGATGGGTTAATTGTTAAGGTGACTTTAGAGAAAGTGAGGTACATGAAGGGTGGGACTTAGGTTTTTAGACTGTAACTGGGAGGGGAATCACATGTTGGTGTGAATTTGCAGCCCAGGCTTCATCCCCTTTCTTTTGGTTAATTTGTTTGGTATGGTTATGAAGTGAGTACTGAGTGGAAAAGAGAGGCAGCTTTTTCCTCTTCTATTCCCCCCTCTTGGTGTTGGGTGTCAATACAATGAGTTTTATGGAAGAAAGTGACCTGTAGGATGCTGCTTTACTGATAAGATTAAGTGAATGGAGGTATGGATGTTGCTTATTCGGACAGGGTGAGCAGGTTTGCTGTCCTGATATATGTTATAAATATTTTCATGTTGTGGTTACAAGGTCATTCCTGTTAGAATTAATATTTGAAATAATGTAATAAACTTATGTGTCAAATTAATAAAGGTCGTCAAATGTCATTTAGTGTCATTGTCTATTATTAAATGGGAAGGGGACAAGAGAGTTTACCAGTTATAATATGTTAAAGAATTGTTCAGTTATAATTAAATCATAAAGTTAAGAGACTTCAATCCAGACTATAAATGCTCAAATGACACCTAGTGGTCAATGTTAAAATTGCAAGTTTATTTACCAGATAAAGAAAACTTATTTTATATTAGTTCTAGTAATCATTATAGTATCTTTCACAGACCATATTAAAATATTTATAACGTAATTGCAGAAGTAACTGGAGAAAGATATACCAGCTTGTGTCCAGGTATCTCAGGAGGAGTTGTTAAATCAGGTGACATTTAAATGTATGAAAATGCAGTATTCTCTTTGCATAAGTCTAGAAATGCAGCTATATTAAAGTAGGCTTCACAGTTTGCAAGCAGTTTCAGTAAATGCACTTTCAATCAATAAAAACCTTCAGTCAAGAATACTGATAAGAACAGAATGTGATGTACATTTGAGTACAAACACATCTTGGTTGCATGCTACAAGACTTGGGAACCAAGGCTAAAGAGGCTTGTAGAACTTTACATGGTTTTGGTATTATTAGGAAATACTTCAGAGACAGTTAAGTTAGTTTGTTTGGAATGATATGCTTATAGTCATGGTAGTGCAGTCCGCAAAAGACTGTATAGACACTTGGATATAAGTTCAGAAGTCAGGTCAAATATCCAGCATTTCAAAATATTAAATATAATATTCAGGAGGAAAGGAATTTGAAGAATATGAATGTAGAGAACTATTTCAGTTTATCAGCACTGTTATTGGAAACAGTATTTGGATATAAATACATACATTTTATCAGCAATGTTATTGGAAACAGTATTCAGATATGAATACAGAATTTATGCTGACTGTTTCAGGTTATCAGCACTGTTACTGGAAACAGTATTTGGATGTTATTGATATCTCCCTCCACTGTATATAATAAAGCATATTTAGCCAAACTACAGTGTGTGCAGATTTTATTCTGAAATGTACAAGAAGACTTGGTCTATAAAGGAGAAACTGGCACCTGCTCAGAACAGTTGTGGGTAATTAACAGATAAAGACATTCATTTCAGTCTCATTCCTACTTCCTCCAGTTGTTTCCAGTTAACTTCACTACCATACAGTTATATAAATTCTACACCACTACCAAAATTAGACCCAATGTTACGTAATCTGGGTACTCAGGTTGATAATAATCTGAACTTCAACCACCATGTGTCCACAGTGGTGAGAATGTCCTTCTATGTGGCACATCTCACAAGGAAGGGCATGACATCCAGATCAAAGGCGTTACAATTCCATTCTACCCAGACATCATTAGACCAATAATAATAATAATTCTACAGACTATTAAGGAGTCATCTGTGTCTGACCTACATGGCAGTCTCCAATCTGGCCCAGATAGAGATTAGACATTCATGAATCAAACTGCACAAGGGTCACTCATTCCAGAGATCTGAACCTAGCCTCTGACATAAATAAATCATGTTGGATAGAAAGATACTTCTCTCAGAATCTACCCCTTCTTTGGAACAAGCTTCCTATTTACATGAAGGAAAGCCCTTCACTTGCCCTCTTCAAGCACAATCTAGATCAATGGATGGGTAATCAAAAATTTACCCTTGGGTTGGCAACCATGCCCCTCACAGACAGAGGCAGTCAGTATTGGATACCATAGCAAAGACTCATACCTCTGTGAACTTTGTTCACTAAGCTGTTGAAAACTGGGCAACTCAGGTTAAATATGACTTCGCTTGTAAGGGTTCTTGAGTGATTAGCCTAGTAATTTCCTATTAACCTTTAAGTCTATGCATTTATACAGATGGATAAAGCTGATCTTAAAGTTACACACTGCAGCCATGTAAAAATCATATTGGGCCAAAACTATAGCTAGGTCATTTGGTACCCTAGGCGGTTTGTCAAACTGCCATCTCTTCAACTCAAAATTGAGGTTTAAGAACAAACAAAATGCCTTCCCAAAGTTGAGGATTAAAGAAGTGTAAGAAAAAAAATCTTCTATAGCAAGCTGCTTACCACATCTATAAGAAACACCTTGCTACAGTTAGCATCAGAAATAACAACTGATGTAGTAACAGCACTCATCTTTGAAGCTATGATATCCCAACAGTTTTATACACCAACTAAAGTACTGAACATGTGCCATATCAGCACCTCCATATAACGCCCCCAACAGATGACACTTTTGATTACCATTTACCCCCCCCTCTCTATGGTTCTGCATTGGCTACTAATTCAGTACACCACTTTGCTGTATCCATGGTATCATTTACCGGTGACTGCAACCATGTAGTAATCATAACAACAAACTGCAGAATCACAGCTAGGAACTGACCAAAACTTGGTGCAACCATAATAATAACAAGTTGAGGTAAATAGTGTATATACCAACTGCAAGACTGTTTCACCTATGAATAAAGTTAACTCGGATGATGATCTGAGGTCACATTCTGTGGTATTTGAGTACTGTGACATCACAGAGGACTGAGACTGAGCAGACTGGACAAGATGTCCATGATTTCAGTTAACATTAAGGACAGTTAACATGTGCCTGGACATGAATGTAACTAATTTTGTTGTCTATGATAAACTAAACTTTTGGTCTGGGTTGACAGAGGCAACAATGGATCTCTCTTTATCTCAGTTTGGCCAGTGATGCACATACAATACACAGTTTGTTTGAAAAACGTTGTCCTGAAAAATCTTTGACTAAGTGCTTGCATGATTTTTTAATTCCTTTCAGGCACAATTTTTTTTCCAAGGGCATGCAGCAGGTACTAAAAGAAGTTAAAAAAAAAATCAACAACTAAGACATCATATATGAGCAACCCTGTTCAACCCTGGCTGCCTCTAGTTCTTGATTATTTGTGAAATATACTGTCTTTTGGCTTTTCTTATTTCTCTATAAAAGTACAATAGTTGGTTATTTTTTTTCTGCCCGTTGACCCCCTCCCCCCATTTTTCTAAAGGAGCATGACATATCTGTCCATCAAGAGAAAAGGTGGATCCTCCTTGGGATCTCATCTCTGCACTAGAAAAGCTCACTCTTTCTACATTTTAACTAGCCCATCAAGCTGAATTGATGTTTGTTAACAGTGGAAACCAATATATTCATTGTTGTGACAGCTATTGACAAATATCTGAGTTAAATAAACTAAGGGTGAATCAAGTCTATCTAACTTTTGACAGTGACAGGGTTTTTTGAGAACCAATCCTTCTTTCATGCTTAAAGTGGTATCACGGCTTAGCTTAAGACAGAATATTCATCTCCCAGTATTCTTTTCTGAACCCAAGAATATGAAGAAAAGATGATTCACACCCTGGATGTCCATAAGCAGCTCAGATGCTACATAGAAAAAGTCAAGCCTTCAGGAAAGCTGATCAGCTGTTTGCACCAATAAAGATAAAAGCAAAGGACAACCAGTATTACTTTTTGTTGCACTCACTATAATAAACCCCTCCCAGTCAGGGTTAGTGCCCATCCACAAGGGCCTTGGTCTCTTCAGTGGCATTCTGTAAAGGGGCTGAAAATAGAAGTATTGTGCATGCAGCAGCTTGGTCCTCTGCCCACACTTTTATAAACACCAGTAACTGGATTGATTTTTATGGTCCAGAATGGGCTTTCCTAGGATCATTCTCCAGGGGCTCCTGGAGTCATAGTTTACTGGCCTCCTCCTTTTTCTAAGCTATTGTAATCTACCCATTTATCTTACACTAATGCAACAGTGATGTATGCATGGAACATAATGTACACGTAACCTTACCATAACAGTAGATGTTCTAATAAATCACTGTTGCAGTAGACTCGCTCCCTTCAGCCCCGTTCAGTGCTCATGTTTTCTTTTGTGTTGCCAGGGTGTAAGTGTTTAATTCACCTTTGGGGTTGTTTCTTGCCATTGTTTGTCAGGGATCTTACCTCCCTCATGGGCAAAAAAAAAAATGCACCAAAGTTTTTTTGTGCTCCAAGTGTCTTGATATGGAGCTCTGCTAGAGATCCTAACAGTTGGATTGACTGTAAGGCACCATTTAGCTTTATAAGTTGAATGGTTGTAAGTAGTCAAAACTAAAGGGGGAGCACATTACATGACTTTTTTAAATGATCTGGATGAGGTAGGTCTTTTTATGGATTTTTCAAGGTAACGAGAGAATGGTACTGAATGAATCTTAAGTTTAAGCTGATATATCCTTCAACATTTGGAGTTTTTTCTCTCTAGATCTAATAAGACTCTTTTCCGATTTGACAAAGGCTTAGGATAGATCTGCGATTTCAAAAATACAAAGTAGTGTAATTTTGAGAAGCAGGTTGTCTTGGTTAGGACTGAATTGAGTTTTGATTTTGGGGTTGTGGATTGGCATAATGTTTAAAGTTTTTTACCTGACAAACACAAGGTACAGGGTTTGATTCTCACCTTTGAAAAGCATGGAAGATTAAAAAGGCTCCCGGTGTCATTAGCCTAGTGATCACCTTTGAACTATAATCAGTGAAGTAAGTGCAGTAATATTTCACAACTTGTCTTGTAAAATGGATAACCTGGTAAACTCACATATGGATGATTTAAAGCATACTCAAAAGTTCTAGACTGTACCTGAAGGCAATTGTAGACCAAATATATTACATAATTTAAAACAGCTCTACCTACTAATATATAAACATGTGTAATACAACCTGATCACAAGAACACTGATATGCTGGTGATGTTAGAAGGGTGTTTATTAGTTAAAGTTGCAATATTTAAAACTGAAGCATCTGCTTCCAAGGCTAAAACTGTAGTAAGAATTGTAATACATTTTGTGAAATAAAAAGCAGCAGGTAATGTGCTAACTTGTTGCAAACGTGGGGTGGGAGATGTCAAATTAAGTTCTGTGTTACTGGCACTTAACAGGGAAGAGTGCTTCTGGCAGAAATGTAAAAATGGTGAAGCACAATTTAAATGAAGTAATTCCTATGGAGTGTAATAGAACTGCACCTAGGATAGCTAAGTCAGGCCTGTCATTATGTTACAACTAAACTAGTAAAATCAGCTAAAAGAACTGGCCTGTTATAATGAAAGAATGCTCAAGCTTCATTATATTCTGGAAACAAAAGTTTACTTGTTCAGCTTCCCTTGGTAAGTAATCTTAATCTTAATAACAGTCAAAGTCAAAGTAAATTTTATTGTCATTCAGAAATCGCACAAGTGCAAAAACTGAATGAAATTCCATGTCAATATGAAGACAACATATAGGCTATTTTCACAGACATTTACACATATAACACCTAGCTACTACATCACGGACATGCAGGTAGGTAGACTTAATATTGCACATAATTAGAAACATATTTAACACTTTTCGAAGGGAACACTTACTTGCATGAGATTTTAGTATTGCACAGGTACTTGGTTAAGACATTGCATTGGTTCTTGCACAGAAAGAGACATTTGAGTATTGCACTGTGAACATTAGAGTATTGCACTATGTACCTTATATGGTTAATTTATGAATTTGCAACATGAATTGCACCAAAAGGAGAGATATTTTAATGCATTGCCACTGCCCTAGTCATGGCGAATATTGCGCTAAGTATTAGATGAGACTGGTGACCAGGTAAATGCACAATTTGAGACAGTTTCTACTGACCCAGGTGGACATCATGGAGAGTAGTGGTTACAAGAGTTCAGCAGCCTGATGACATTAGGGAAGAAACTTTTCCTGAATCTTGTAATTCTGCAAAGTATGCTTTGGAAATACTTTCCGGATGATAGATGCAATGGTCAGTAAGCAAGGTGAGAGCAGTCTTTAATTATTCCTCTCATCCTGCTGAGACATCTGGATAAGTAGAAGTCCTGGATAAGTTGTAAGGTGGTCTTGATGATCTCCTCGGCTGTCTTCACCGCTCTCTGGAGGGATTTGTGCTTAAAGGCAGAGCAGCTTCCATACCATACTTCAAGATTATTCATCAGGATGCTTTCTATAGTACCTCTGTAAAAGGTAGTGAGAACTGTTGTTGGGAGATTTGCTCTCCTTAGCCTTCTTAAAAAGTGCAATCTCTGGTGCAATTTCTTGGCTATGAGATTTGTATTTATGTTCCAAGACAAGTCCTCATCGATGTGCACTCCCAGAAACTTCATGTTTCTTACTCTTTCCACTGATTCCGCATTGATAGTGAGGGGAGAATGTTCCTTGTGATTTTTCCTGTAGTCCACAATTATCTCTTTTGTCTTGTTCACATTTAGTGCTAAATTATTTCCACACCAGGTAATCAGTTTCACCTCATCTCTATTCTGTTTCATCACCATTACTGATGAGACTGACCACCGTTGTGTCATCAGCAAACTTGATGATGTGGTTTGTATTGCACCCGGCTGTACAATCATGTGGACAGCAAATGACTTAGTATACATCCTTGTGGAACTCCAGTGTTAAGAGTGATGCTATCTAAGGAATTATTTCCTGCACACACTTTCTGAGGTCTGTCTGTGAGAAAGTCAAGAATCCAGTTACAAAGTGGAGTGTTGATGCCTAGTTGGAGTAGCTTCATTACCAGATGAAGAAGGATGACTGCATTAAAAACAGAGCTTAAGTCAATGATTACTATCCTCACATAGATGTTTTTATTCTCAAGGTGTTCCAGCAATAGATGGAGTGCTAGAGAGATGTTATCTGCCATAGAGCAGTTTGCTCAGTAAGCAAACTACAGAGGGTCAAGATCAGCAGGCAACCCATATGTTATGGCATCCTTGACCAGCCTTTCAAAACACTTCATCACTGTGGAGGTGAGGGCTACACCCTTACATCTTACTCATAATTATATTACTATTCACTACCAAAAAAACATCAACCCTACTAGCTTTTCTAACTCTCTAAAAGCAATAAACTGGAATACTCTAAAAACTCTACCCATGGAAAACACAGGTGCCCACTTCAACTCAACTTTCTTAAACCTCTTAGTCCACCATGCTCCAATAAAGACAAAAAGAACAAAAACAAAAAACGCCCCTTGGTTAACCAAAAACACACTAGCGACCATGCACCTGAGATAAAGCCTGGATATATTATCAGAAAAATAAGACTCCCCCCACCCAAAATGACTACAAAACACTTAGAAACAAAGTCAAAAAGCTTGTCATCACTGATTGACAGAACTACTTCTCCATATTCCAAAACAATCATAAAACAAACCCTCAAAAATTCTGGAAAGGAATCTCCACCCTCCTTAACCCTGGCAAAACAGATAACCCCAGCCCAGACCCTAATGCACCAGACATAGATTTGGCTACACAATTTAACTCTTTTTTTCATTGATTCTATTTCCAAATAATCCTCATCCTTCTCTAACACCACCACACCTTCCACTTTACCCCGATACTCCTCTAACAACACTACACCCACCACTTCTGCTTCTCCTTCCATTTCTTCTCCATCATCACCACCCTTAAATACCCTCTCTTCCCAGTCTCCACCTTTCTCATTAAAACCTATACCCACATCTACCATAAAAAAAACTCCTTCAGAAACTGAAGTCATGCTCTAATGCCGACGATAACATTCCTTCATACTTTCGTATCATAGCTGCCGAAGCCATTCCCTACCCAATCAGCATTCTAATCAATCACTCTATCCAAGAAAGTTTTGTACCCCAAATTTTGAAAAAAGCTTTTATCATACCTTTGCATAAAGGTGGCAACAATAACAGTATCACTAATTTCTGTCCCATCGCCATTCTATCTCCCATCTCTAAACTTCTAAAAAAGTGTACCCATCTAGAACTCCTACCCCACCTCATAGACAATCACCTACTAACTCCCACACAACATGGTTTTAGACCTGGTCACAGCACTATGACCGCCCGTCTTTCCTTCCTAGAAACTGTGAATAAAGCCCGGGACTCTGGCCACATTGTATCTATCCTTCTACTTGACCTCTCTAAGACCTTCGACACTTATCTCTCATAATCTTCTTCTAACTAAACTCTCTAAGCTTAACCTATCCCCCTCCTCTCTCACCTGGTTCACCAGTTACTTATCCAATAGATATCAAGCAGTCAAATGGAAAAAAGCCACCTCCTCATTCCTTAACACATCAACTGGAGTTCCCCAGAGATCCATACTGGGTCCCCTTCTCTTCAATATATTTATACATTATTTCCGCCACTCCATCCCTTTCACAAATATTATCCAATACGCAGATGATTCAACTATTATCTGTTCTGCCACCTCCATCCCTACACTCCCAAAGCTTAGACAAGACGCGTTCTCAACCACTGAACAATGGATGAAAAAAAATCACTTAGCACTCAATGCCTCTAAAACCAATCAGCTTAAATTCAACTCCCACCTACAACTAAATATAAAAAAAAAACACCAGAAACTTGGCATGCTCTACCGACAAAATCATTACCTTACCCCCTCTACTAAATTCACTCTCTCTACCACATTTCTCATTCCCTCCCTCTTCTAAGGAGCCCTACTCCTAACTAACCTACAATCTTCCCTAAAAACACAACTTTCCTCTTGCTATAACAAAATTGCCAAGTTTGCTACCAGCCATAAGTCCTCCACCCACCACTGTATATCTCTCCACAAACTAAAATGGCTAGAACTATCCAATCATCTCACCTACACTCAGCTTACTCTTGCACACAAGCTCATTTTCAACCCCTCCCTTTGTACCTCCCTTTCCTCTGCCTTTAAAATGCACCTCCCTGATAGACTACTACGATCTAACAACCAAAACCTAATAGAATTGTATAAACCTACTCGTCCCCCAGGTAAAAATCTCATATCCTATGGTCTTGCACATCTCTGGAACTCCCTTCCACCATCCATCCATCCCATCTCAAACCGCTTTTCATTCAAAGAAATCTCTTCACTCACATCTAATATCCCAGCGGGAATCTCCTCCCCTCTTTATACTAGCAACATTCATTTCACTTACTCTCCTAACTCATACATCCTGCTCTGGCATGTACTAAGCTATTTACAATGAATATATTAGAATGCACCTCTTAAGTGCAAGGTTCCTTAAGATGTAATGGCTTCTCAGTATTCATATTGTAATGTTTTTCACTAGTCTGTAGTATTTGTAATGATTGTAACCTAAAACCTTACTGTAATCTTGTTTGTTTTTGGAGCTTTTCTCACCAGGACTCCATTGAAAATGGGTTCATCTTGGCCCAATGGACTATCCTGGTAAACCAACTGTAAATAAATAAATAAATTAGTCATTTAGGCAAGATGGGGGAGACTTCTTTGGTAATGGAATGATTGTTGTATCCTTGAAGCATTTTGGAACTATTTGCTGACTCAGAGAGTTATTGAAGATATCCGTGAGGACATTTGTTAGTTGCACTGTGCAGTCCCTGAGCACATGCCCTAGGATGTAGTCAGGCCCAGCTGCTTTTCTCGGGTTAACTCTACGCAGTGCTCTCTGGACATCAGCTCAGTTGAGGGTGAGCAAATTCTCATTATGGCTGATTGGCATTTTCTTTGCTGTTGTTCTGTTCCCTTCCTCAAATCTGCTGAAATAGACATTCACCTTATTTAGGAATTCCTTATTGTCCTCACATTGTGAAGATAAGGGTTTGTAGTCAGTTATGGACTAGATACCCTGCCATAGGCGCCTGGATTTTTTTTTTTTTTTGGTTAGAGACGTAGCTCTGGATCTTTCTGCCATAGGTACATTTTGCTTCCCTCACGCCCTTGTTCATATTTGCTCTGGCTGTTCTAAGGGCTTCCCTGTCTCCAGACCTGAAGGCTGCATTCCTTCCTTTCAGTAGTTCATACATCTTCATAGGTTCATATCTCTCTTCAACCAGGGTTAATAGCTGGTTCGTGTGATGATGGTTTTGGTGATTATAACATCATCCACATATTTCAAGATGTAGCCCATCACTGCCTCGGTGTACTCCTCCAGACTGATACACTGGTTCTCAGTAGCCACCTCCTTGAATATGCTCCAGTCTGTGCTCTCAAAACAGTCATGGAGTGCTGAGACTGCACCTTCTGGCCATACTCTTACTTGTTTCACTGTTGGTTTCCCTCTAGTTAATAATGGTTTATATCCTGGTAGTAAGAATACGGAGAGGTGGTCAGAGTTTCCAAGGTGTGGGTGAGGCAGTGCCTTAAATGCTAGCTTAACATTGCTGTATACCTTGTCCAGTGTGTTCTCACCCCTTGTTGCAAAGTTCACATAGTGGAAATAGTGAGGCAGAACTGTTTTCATGTTGGCCTGATTAAAGTCACCTGCTACTATATGAACACAGTCTGGATTCCTGTTTTATAGCTCATTTATTATCTGGTATAATGTGGTCATTACCTCATTTGGATAAGCACTGGGAGGACTGTAGACAGATGTAATGCAGATGCAGTTAAATTCCCTGGGTAAATAAAAGGGTCTGCATTTCAGTGACAAAAACTCTAGATTATCTGAGCATTGCTAGATTAATATCGCATAAAAGGTACACCAGTTGTTATTGATGTATATGCAAACTCCTCCCCCTCTGGACTTTCCACTGAGAGAATGTATTCTGTTTGCTCTAAAAAATGATAGCCCCTCCACATGGACTGCACTGTCATTAATGTTAGAGTTCAGACATGTTTCAATAAAAATAAGCACACAGCATTTCCTCACCTTTTTCTGATTAGATAATTCCAACCTTATATTGTCCATGTTGCTTTCCAGTGATCAAACATTTGCCAGAGGAATGGATGGGAGTGCAGGCCTGTATGGATTTGCCTTTAGCCTAGCAGTGATTCCAGCCCTAGATCCTCTTTTGAGTGTTCTCTCACACCTCTTGCATTTCCTTCTCTTACCATGATCCAGTAATGTTGATTCTGTGCATACCAGCCATTTTGTTTGATGTTTGAGTAAGATTCCCAGCTCTTGTTACTCGAGAATTGCTGTAGGCCACACAGGACCCACAGACAGCATAGGTTCATAGGTTCATAGGCTGATACTAGGCTATCTGCCCTAGGGCATTTATAAGCCTAGCCAGAGTGTGTTTGGCTTTTGTCACCCTTTTAGATTAGTTGACTGTGCCTCTGTATAGTAGGTCACAGAAGATAGCCCTTTTGAGGTTAGTTTACTGTGCCTCTGTCTAGTAGGGACACAGAAGAGATCCCAGGGGTAAACCTACGATCTCCCATCCACTCGTCAAGATTTCTCTTGAAGAGGGTCTTTGAGGGACTCTGCCTAACATGGATTGGGATTTTGTTCCAGAGTGAGGGGAGCCTCTGGAATATGAAACTGTCCCTCCAGCATGTCCTATTTATTTCTGTGCTGAGGTTTAAGTCCCTGGAGCATGTAGCTCTAAGGGATTTGAATTTCCTGAGGTGGAGCATGTCCATTAATTCTGGGTTGGACATGGCTTTATACGTCAGGCACAGATCGCCTCTGAGTAGGCAGTAAGCAACTGAGTAGAGCTGGAGTTTCTTTAGCCTAACTGCGTAGGGCATCTGTTTGAGTCCCTTGATCCTCTTGGTGAGGTGCTTTTGGGGTCTTTCCAGTTGCTGCAGGTGTTGGGTAAGGTACATCCCAAATGGGGCATTGTATTCAATTATGGGCCTGATGAGTGATGAGTAGAGGGGCACAATGACCTCTCTTGATCTAGATGTGAACCCTTTCGTGATAAGGTGGGCTATATAGAAGGTCTTTCTAACCACTTTGGCAACGTGATTGTCAAAGGAGAGATTGCTATCTACTTGGGTCCCCAAATCCCTAATTACTTCTTCCGTACTAAATGGATTACCACCTATGTGGTAATTTGTGGGTACTTTGTTTTTCCCAAAGGGGATGACTATGCACTTTTTGGCATTTAGCTTTAGGCCATGGCTCTGGCACCAGTTATCCGTCTCTGTGAGACCCTTTTGGAGGATGCTTGTGTCAGTCGGTGAGTCGATTATGGCACCTAGTTTGCAGTCATCTGCGAACTTGGTCAGCCATAGTCCTCCCATGTTAGCCTGCACCTCAGAGAAATATATACCGAACAAGAGAGGTCCCAGGACTGAGCCTTGTGGGATGCCACTTGTAACTGGCTTAGAGTCTGACGTGGCACCTGCAATTCTGACCATGTGGGTTCTATCCCTGAGCCAGTTTGCAACCCATCTTGTGACATAGGGGTTGATATTTAAGCTGGTGAGCTTATTTATGATGCCCGAGTGGGGTATTGTGTCGAAGGCTTTTGCGAGATCCAGGTAGGCTGTGCGGACTACCTTCCCTTCATCTATGGCCTTGGTGACTGTTTCAAAGAAGTTGACCAGGTTCAAGAGGCAAGATCTGCCCTTAACAAAGCTGAATTGGGTAGGATCCAGTGTTTGGAGGTTCCCAATGTCTAGTCAGGCTTATAGGGCGATAGTTTCTGGGGTCCATTGTGGCACCACCTTTGTGGAGTGGGACCACTGTTGCTGTACGCCATTCCTTGAGTACATATCCTGTAGTAAGGCTGAGATTGAACAGTGACTTTATGTGAGTGTTCAGTTCTTCTTGGAGTTCGTGTAAGACGCAGCCCAGGACACCATTCGGTCCCATTGATGCTGTGTTTTTTGCTTTGGAGAGGGCAGCTCCCACTCGTGCATCTGTGATGTCAGGGAGGCTACACTCTGTTGGGATAGACATTTGCTCTTTTGGGGGGGAAGGGGGGGAGAAGTTTGCACTGAACCTGTCTGCCAGGATGTTGGCAATGTCTGTGGGTTCAGTGTATTTTTTGTCATTTTGAACTAACTCAGAGCATATCTGAGAGTTGCCACCCAGGTTCCTGACATAACTAAAGAAGGCCTTGTGATTATCTTTAGCATCTTGTGCCATTTTTCTTTTGAAGCTGGCCTTAGATGATTTTATGAGGGATCATAGTTTCTTGCTAGTACTGATCAGAGATGCCTTCCCTTTTTGAGATTTTGCTCTATCATGTAGTAGCTTCCTCCTTCTGTTGTATAGCTTATTTATGGCTGGGGTCCACCAGGCAGGTCTCCTGCCTTTGGAGGAATGAGTCTTGGTTTTATTTGGGATAGCACGATCCATGCATTCCTGTAGGTGTCCATAGAAAGCATTTGTAAAGGATTCTGCAGTTTGGGCCATATTTTCCACTGGCCCGGGGACTTTGAAGGATTCCACCTTGGTTTTGAGAAGTGTGAAGTTTGCTTTTGAGAAGTTCTTCACCATGGTTTCCTTGGCTGGGGGTGGGGACGGGATATGGATGTCCAGTGAGATTAATTTATGGTCAGATCTTACCAGTGAGGGGCATACTTCTGGTATGGAACATAGAGTCCCCATGTTGGTGATGATCAGGTCCAATATGTTTTCCCCTCTTGTGGGAGTGGTGACCAGTTGTTCCATAGCATTTGAGTTTATAAATTCTAGGAACCATTGGGGGAGGGTGTTGGGGCTTGAGTAGTGCTCCCAGTCTATGTTTGGGTAGTTGAAGTCACCCAATATAATGGTATTTGGAGAGACTTTCATCAAACCTGTTAAACAGCAAGCCTGAGGATCGAATTTCCAGAATAGTAAATAATAATAATAATAATAATAATAATAATAATAATAATAATAATCTAATTATTCTTAATATTATTATAAAAATAAAATAAATACATATAAAAAAATAAAATAAAATAAATAAATAAAAATAATAATAATAAACACAGAGTGGATGTAATACACATTTAAGACCGGATTAATGTCAGGTGGCATGATGCCAGGGTAATCCTATGGGCTAGGCATGTAAAGGCTCAAGGTCCACTAGCCTAGTACTCACCTATAAACCTATAAACCTAAGACAATAGAATACCCTTATAAATGCGGTTAACCACACAGTTCTATGAAAATGGTTGTGCTGTGCATCTGTTACTCCTGGCATTCCTCATGATGTAATATTCAGAAAATATTTAATTGATTTTAAACAACTATAAAAAAAAGGGAGTATGGAAATTTATGACGTCTAGTGTGACAGGCTGACACATTTGACAACAAACAAAGATATAGAGCTCTAGTGTGATACACCCATTAAATATATGAATGATTGTGAAGGAAACAAGACAGTAACACATATAAACATTTGGAATAAAAAGCAGGAGAAGGTAGTTAGCATGTTCTGTCTTTCGGCTTTTCCCGGTTAGGGGTCGGCACAGCGGAACTCTGGTCCGCTAATGATTGGCAGTAGATTTTTACGTGCCCAGTTTCCAGCCCTGACACACAACCTTCAATGAAGATATGCCCATTCATGCATGTCTCCACACAGAAGATGCTCTAGCTGAGAATTGAACAGGACGACGTCTTTTTGTGAGGCGACAACGCTACTGCAGCATCAACACCGCAGTCAGGAGAAGGTAGTTAGCATAAATACTAAAAAAGAGGTAAGATCTGACTGTGGTTATATAGTTAAAAAATGCTACCAGTTACTAGAAGCATGCCTGAGTCATAGAGAAACAGAAACAAATATCTTTAGGAATGTCAATTTAGGGAAATGAAGATGAACTGTTTGGAAATTCTGCAATAAAAATCATTTCAAGAAAAATGTATACTCATAAACCTACAAGATGTGTTAGCATAGGAACAGGGACAGTTAAAACAGAAAAAGAAAGGCAATTCAGTCAGGACCCTCAGAAGAAGGTGAGTACAGAAATTGAGATAAATAGAAAATGCAGAGTGTTGAGCCTATGACTGATAGTACAAAACAAAGAATGCAATTGAAAGAAGTTCCTAAACAGCAGGTATATCTATATCTATATCATCTCTCTCTCTCTCTTAATATATATATATATATATATATATATATATATATATATATATATATATATATATATATATATATATATATATATGGTTTCCCTTTATAATCTCGAAATACTGAAAGCTCAAATTTTAGTATCGTGAGACCATAAAGGCAAATTTTAAAAATAGCGAAGCTGCACAATCGTGGATTTGAATATCTGGAGTTCGCGGTTATGGGTTTAGGCTACGTTATATGTGGTGGTTTGCTTGGATGGTGTTCGGTGTCACGTGTGGATTTTGGTGTAATTTAAGGTAAGTGAGTATTCTGCAAGGGTTTTGGGAGGGTGTTTGAGTGTATGTGAGTGTGTTTGTAAGTTGGACGTGTGGGTTAGGGTAGGCAGGTGAAAGTATGAGTGTGTAAGTGTTGGATGTGTTGGTGTTTGTATATGTGTGATGTGTCTGTGTGAAATGTGTGTGTGTGTGTGTGTGTGTGTGTGTGTGTGTGTGTGTGTGTGTGTGCACGAGGGACTGTAGAATATCTAGGTGTTAGTTTGCTTTCTTTTTCTGTTTGTGCGATCTTGGAGTTAGTATATATAAGTAGGGGTGGCGGGTGACTTTTCACCCTACTTTTTTGTAGTGCAGGTTTGTGGATGTGTGGTGTTATGTTTTTGTGTGTTTTTTGTATTGTACTCTGGGTATTGTGGTGTATGTGTGGTGTGATATATGCTGTGTGTTCGGGATTTTGAATTTCGCGGTTTTGGGTTGTCGGTGTTTTGTGGATTCACCTTTATGGTCTCAAGATACTGAAATTCAAGATTTAAGTATTTCAAGATTATAAAGGGGAACCATATATATATATATATATATATATATATATATATATATATATATATATATATATATATATATTGAGAGAGAGAGGTTTACTATCAAAATGTGGAATGGCACTTACACAAAACTAGGATGGCTGAATGCATATTTTCCAGGTTCCATAGTGATGACCCAGAAATGTTCGAATCCTCATTAGTAAATAGTTGTGTGCATTCACTAATTTGGAATCAATGTTCTGATAGCAGATCATACTGCAGTGAGGATCAGGAAATGTATCCTTTTCCTCAATGTAGTGTGATCTTGGAGTTGGAATATAAAATATACAGGGGGTGTGGGGGGTGCTGGGGGGCTTGTACCCCTGCAAAACCATTACCGGTAACACAGAAGTTCAACATTGGAACTTCCTTTGTTTGAAGGCCAATTCCTTGGTTACCATTTCCAACACTTTGGTAAATCTGTATTACCAAATTCATGTAGCGATTTTCATAAAAAATGGAAAATGATTTAGATTTTCCACAATTTGCTAGTAAACCTATATATATGTATATGGAATAACAGCACTCTATAATTCTGTGCTGATAGTGCAGAAAATAAAGCAGCACGTGTTTAGAAGTATGATTTGACTCAGAAGAAGATGCTGTGCCAGGGATTTGGGGGGAAGAAGCTACACTTTTCAGCTCAAGGCAAGATTCTGAATTAAGTAACCCTAAGCTAGTACACATAAAGAAAAGCCACACTAATCTTAAAAAAAAAAATCACAATGGAAACATAATAATTTAATGAAAGCAAGATAAAATATAGTCACTGTTGTATGGGAAAGACATTGAACATGAATATTCAATTATTTGTTAAACCATTTTGAGTTAAGAGGTGAACTCCTGTAAAATAAATAAAGAAAAGGAAGGAATGTTGTATCACTTATTAGTACTACAACCTTATTTGACACTATTAATGAAGTTAGCTCATAGTACATGTTAGGAGGTTACATAAGATTGGACAAAACAGAGGCAGGACTATTAGTCAAATTTTACCAGACAGGCATAGTGAAAGAGAAAGTAACTTTACCTCAGTATTGTTCAGGCAAACAGTATCTGCTGTTACCTCTCAATCTGGATTTTTTCTGTCAGGAACAATTTCCATGTTCTTTATTCAATGTCCTCCTTCACTGTAGCTAATACTTCTCCAGGAGCAGCTTTTCTGGCCATATGGTTCCTTTCCCCAGATGACACATACTTCCATTGATCGGGAGTCTCTTTTAATCCTCTTTCTACAATACATTTAGTAATATAACAAACAAGGCTACACATACTAGTACATATGGATATCTTTCTGCTTTTAAAGAAACTGATACAGTTTTCAGAAAAGTTTACTTCATATAAAGAAGGATTAATCTATTTATAGCACTACTATAACTTTACATACGCAACTATTCATGCTTTTTTTTGGTCCCCTTGGACCTCATGTTTACTGGCCAGCCCTTAGTTCCCACTGCTCACACTGGGTCTACAGCTATACTCCAACCCCCCAGACTTACAACATTTTCATTGGGGATAGCTGTGGATGCCTTGTGTGTCCCAGGGGCTTGGCTTGTTTGTGTTTCCATCTGGGGGGACCTTTTTTTGTTTTTTTGTTATGACCTGACCACTCCTTTTTCCCTGCCCTCATGCTCATTAATTATGTATGAGACCAACTCTCCTTTTTAGACCACATCTTCTCTCAGACAGCATATCAATGAGCATCATCCCACCTTGGATGGGCACACCTATCCCTTCACTGCTGCTCTGTCAGTTACACAAGCCACTAATTGAACCCAGGTCAGCTGGGCCACTGGAGTGGCTAAACATTCACACATTGTCTGTCACTTCTACCCAGTCAAATGATGAGAGTCACCATTTTATACTACAGATGCATTTCCCCCAAAATATTTATACCTATTTGCTCCATGCAAACTCTACAGTCTGTGCCTAAAACAACTCATATGCTTTGTTGGGGGTCACTAAGATTTATCTACAGATGGCCAATATTAAATTTCCTGATCACCAATTGCCCAAAGCAGAGGACATTGAGTAGCAAAATATGAATCACTGTTTTCCATTGGAAGTCACTGCTGATATGATGTATAAGTGCCCACTGTTAGTCATTCCTTTGTTGTGGGACATTTCTGCCTTCTTTTAGACTATGCAACCATGAAGTCAGTATATATATATATATATATATATATATATATATATATATATATATATATATAAGTTCAGGGATATGGTTGTGTTATCTCATATTTTGGGATTACAATGTGGCTTACCTCCTGCAAAAAATACTTGCAGTTTAATATTTGGCCTTTCTGTTTTTAGGGCATGAATTGTTGTTTTGGATCCGCATCATTCAAATGACTGAGTTTCTATAATTGAACTAGTCAGTGCCGTACTTCACATTTGCATGATTGCATTCCATCTAATGCATTCATGACTGTTGCCTTCTCCAACCTCTCTGCTAACTTCTGCAGGTCATGCTGTGATCTGTTGTCACCTTTTATAGTGCTCTTCTATTTCCTACAATCATTTCAGCTCTTGAATGCTCCATTAGATTTGTAATTGATAGATTTGTGTTGCTGTCCTCTATTATGTCCACTTTAAATTATTTCCTTATTCTCTTCCTTTACACCTTTTTGCATGAGGGTTAGTATTCTCTTGGGTCTTAAGTATGCCTTTCTGCCTCAAATACATAGTTTTAAATATCACTTTAAAACGTATTAAACCAAATAACTGATAAAAATAAAAAATAATAAACTCGGTGATAAACCAAACTGTGCTTTAATGCAGAAATTCAGTAAAAATCCAATAAGCGCTTTCGTCTTTTCATACACAAGACTTCTTCAGACTGAATTAAAACCTCTCACTTCATTCATTAAATACTAAAAGATATCATCACATGACATTCCCAATTAATGTCTTAACCCTTTCTTTCTCAAATAGGCTACAAAATCTTCTCTGTTGTTTAGCCCAGGGGGATAGCAGGCATTTAACTTAACCTGCCATGTATATTCCAACCATCCCAACTCCTCCTCAGCATTCAACTTGATCTCATAGTCAGCAATATTTCCCAAAACCAAAAATTTAAAATTGATTTTACAACTCCCCATTTTGTAATGTTTACCTAAAGCATTAGCTTCATTGCCAGTTTCCACAGCTCTTTTATGTTCATACATTCTTTTGAACATCTCGCTAGTAGTACGGCCAACATAGAATGCATTGGAAGACTGACATACAATTAGGTAAACAACAAACTTTGATTTGCATGTGTAAACCTTGTTAACATATATTTTTACATCATTAATAGCAATTTCACTGACTCCTTCATAAATTAAATCACAGAAATTGCATGCCAAACATTTTTCCATCCTGCCTCTTGTACTAAAAGACCTGGGATTCAAACTGCTTTGGAAAAAGTTTTTAAAACTCTTTCCCTTTCTATCTATCTTTATCTTGTTGAACTCTTGGGAACTTTCCCTTGTGGCCACTGCTCTTCATGTAGTCAGGTGAACAAGCTTAAACAATTTACCAGCACCAACACAAGCAAAGTTTATGATGTTAGGATATTTGGTAATTGTTCAAGCAGTTGTGTCATATACTTGGCAACATGTCAGTGTTCTGCTTTCTATGTGGGCAAACCTTCACGCTCACTAAGAATAAGAATAGGTGAACATCGGAGTGACATTCATAATATGAAATCGACGAATGCTCTTTACCAACATACTATTAAACACCCCACGGCCAAATTCATGTTTACAGTCATTGATAAAATTACAGGCAACAGGCATAATCAACAAGGATGGCCAAGTATACTTAGTCACAAAGAAAAGCATTGTATTATTCATCTCGGAGCCCTATTTCCAACAGGTCTTAATGACCATTTATGATGAGTATACTCCTTTATTTATTATTTATTTATTTACACTATGAGACTATAGGACTCAGAGACATTGTTGATTCATTCTTATAAATATTAGATGATACGTTATTGCCTTGTTGCTCAACTTTCTACCATGGTTTAATTGTGTATGCTTAGAGAGATTATTTATTCATCAGCTAATGTTTTTTGCTATATTAGTGCATATTTTTTATGTTATATACCAAACATCAACCTATTATTAAGGACATCTTAGGAATATGTCTTCATTTACTTTCTGTTCATTGCAGCCTGGTTTGCTAACTAATGAATTATTCAGAGTGTATGGACCATACCTTCTTTTGCTATTGGCTGGGTAAAATGTATAAATATTACTGGTTTGCTGGTTTAACTAATTCTTTTTCTCTCACTGAAGAAGGCAGTAGCCGAAACCGGTTTGAGTCTCGATATTTGGACATTATTGTGTCCTTTTGCAGTTTACTATAATAATACCAATAAAGTCGTGGAACTACTCATGCTGGCCTCTAGTGTTTTTCCTTGATTTGGTTTGGCCGAGCATGCTGTACATGCGAGGCATGCTGTTTGGACTTGATTTGTTGGCTCTCGCTGTTGGCGTCTAGTTCTACTTTCGGTAGTAGAGGACTCCTTCCCTGGAATATTATTGTATTATACCAGCGTTATACCAGTATTATACCAGCAAATTTTGGATTTATATTCTATTGGAATTATCTATTTTTTGGCTACCTGGGCTTACGGTTGGATTAACGTGGATGTGCGATTGACTGTTTTTTGCGATAAGGAGCGAGTGTTTATGCAGAATTCAGGTACTGAATATTCTATACAAAACAGGATTTCTTTTAGACATTTGGGGTTGATAATGACTTATTAAAGGAGGGTGAAGCAACAAATGATTTCTACATACTGACATTTGACTTGGTGGATTACAGCGCTTACGCATTGAAATTACACTGTGGAGGGCCTACGGTTTATCTGAAAGCACGCCATTAATCTCTGTGGAGAACATTATTTGGTCTATCTTTCACCCGGGTTTGGACTTTAAAATATTTTATGGACATTTAATGTCGTTCAGCCCGCTGAGGCATGCTCTCTGAAGCATATTGTTTATGAATGCCATTATGTATATATACAATATGAGGAATGGATTATCGCATATTTTTGGTTAACTGTTGGGAACGGTTAGGATGTTGATATAACTTTGGGCATACCCTTTCTAATTATATTTTATGCATGATTTTGCTTATTTGTTAGTCATTTATGTATCATCTTCAGGGATAGCTAACAGGTTACCATTTAATAATTTAAATATTGTCATTTAGGCATATTAACACATTCCAATACTGCATTTTGAGGGGATTTTTTCAAATCTACAGACTACCAGTACTATTCAGATGTTGTTATTACTTTGAACCTACTCTGTGAATCATTCATGATTACCAATATTGTGTTTTTGATTTTGGATTTACGAACATATATGGGGCAATGAGTATGTGACTTGATAATATCACAACAGTGCATTACTTATTTCATTCTGATTAAGTGGTGTTTTGACTTCTCTACTGTAAGCATCACTATTTAATAACATTTTGGTAAAATACAACATCTGTAACAGCAGAATAGAACAACACTAATAAAATCCATCCCCATTTGTAAAATGTGTTACAAGTGTTATTGAATGCACAGGTGCCTTATTATTATACTCCTTTTCCCCAAATACTATCATGGTGATAGGAATGTATAGCCACTTTAGATATATATTATACTAGTTTTACTAAAAGGTACTGGTCTGATTTGTCCTATGTAGCATCCATAGTTACTACTTTACATATATTATGTGGAACAGATTGGTCACTTTTTCTGGCCCTGCCCCTGGTCTTTCCATTGGGATTTACTGAGGAACCTTTCATTTGAACTGTTGTGATATTAGTTTTTGGACAACCTATATAAAATTCAATAATGGATTTGGACAAAATATTGGATGGGTTGTGTGCTGATAGGGAAGATATCGGTGTGTTTGGATTAGACCAAATCCCAAGCAACAACCAAAGTAATTCAAATTGTAATATTTCTGATGGTTGTGAATTGGCATTTCGGAACTTAGAGAAACGCCTGAAAGGGTTAAGAGCTAATATATGGCATCTTAGGCTATTTAGGGCCTATTTGCATAAAAATATGGCCCCCAGAGGCCTTTGTATAAAGTTACGACCAATAGTCACCAGATCTGAACAGAGGCAGACTGATGAATGGGAACAGGCATTGCAGAATGGCTCTATGATTTTTGTTAAAATCTTAGCCTCTTACTATGAAAGGATTATTGATTTTTGTGTATCCAAAGTCAAGGATTTGAGTACAGAGTATAAAAAATTCCAGTCTAGCACCAATTATCATGACTCAGTGGATAGGTTGTCCAAGGAACTAACCACATATGATAAAATGATAAGGGACAGAAAAGTTAAAAAAATTAACAGGGATGTTATGGACTACAATAAGGGACACCCTTTTCAAATACAAAGGACAGTGAGATTTCCAGATTCAGCCCCAGGAATGACCAGGGGCAGGACCAGAAAGAGACCAAGATCCATACATAAATATAGGGACAAATCTTATACCAGTACATCAGGGGAGGAGTCCTTATATACCAACAGTGAGGGTGGAACATTGGTCAACTCACCATTAAAGAAAAAAATGAATACCAATATCCCTTTAGGAGATGCAGGAAATATAGAGGGGGGAGGAAACATACCAATCGAAATAGGAACAGAATCAATGACAGGACTGATTCAGTCCTTACTGAAACAGTAACAACGAAGTTTAACAATGTTCTAAATTTAATGTATAAAACAAGTAATGGAGGCTGCTGCTATGCTGGTAAACGCTCGTGCAAGCAGTATAAATCAAAGTTATAGTAAATCAAAATAGCAGGACTGAGCAAAAACAAGTGTAACACTTAAAGTTCAAAGTACTTTATTATCAATAATTAATAAGATAAGCGCTTTCGCTGTGTAGCTTCATCAGATCTTACATTCATTCTAAGATTCCACATCTTATATATACACAGGTTTTAAACAATTAATCAATCAAGTAAGTTAATTGGTATGATTATTTAAAGAAGCAGGCAGACATCAAAGACCCAGCTTAATATACAAATCTGATAAAGATAAAACCATTTAAAACAATCTCATATATAAAGTATACATAGGAAACACATATATAAAAAAGGTATATATAAAAAATATATATAAAAACATATCAGTTAGTTCATATATATTTGTAATTAAAATAGATATTAGTGAGAAAGATCCTATAGACAAGTATGCTTAATGTCTAACATATAAAATTTCATATATATGTATGTATAAATTAATATAATGTCTTATAAAATAAAGTAACCACACTACATCTGGTAACTAAATCTATGACGTAATGACATGGTAGTGATATAAAAGACAGTTAGTTTACAGAGAGATAGAATACCTATTTCTAGGGGGTTTATCTAATGTTTCTATGCTGTCTTAATTTTGGCTTGATAGAGGCCCTATCATTGAGGCCTAATCCTTTATCTGATCTTAGTAGAATTATCCATTCAGTTTCCTTACTCTCTGTATATATCTTAATGTCACCCCCTCTAGAGTTGGGAGTAATTACTTCAAGTACCTTGAACAAAAATCTATGTGTGTCTTCATTTAATGCTACATGCTTGGCAAGGGCATTATGTAATGTACCTTTCCTTATGTGACATACATGTTCCCTTATCCTATCCCTCAGTGGTCGATTTGTTTTACCAACATAGAAGGATGACCATAATTGACAAACAGCTAGGTATATCACATGAGAAGTCATGCAGTTGGCTTCAGCTCTTATATTAAAAACTTTCTGTTGATCAGGATGAAAGAATTCTGTCTTACTGTCTATGTAACAACAGAAATTACAGCGACCACAGCGTCTTGTGCATCCATTCTGTATAGATTTCCTATCAAATTTAGGATGGCATAACATTCTTATTAAGTTGTGTTTATTCTTAAAGATAAACCTCGGTGTTTCTCCTACTATCTGTTTAATTTCTTCATCTATCTGTAATATAGCCCAGTGTTTGTCTATAATCTGCTTAATCTCTATATGATCAGATGAAAAGAAGGTGGAGAATTTAGTGAAAGATTCACTCATATTTTGTTTCTCACTATAGCTAGCACTGTTGGATCCAAAGTATGGCATAGCTGAAGTGGAGCGTAAATTGTACACTTTGTCTATCTTAGAATGTATTTCCTCGACTTTATATCCTCTGTTTAATAGTCTATATTTCAAATCATTTATCTCAGTGTGAAATCCCTCTTCCATTGGATTCAGTCTGGAAGCTCTAATAGCTTGTCCTTTCACAATATTTCTAAAGACAAAAGGGGGGTGCATACTGGATCTTAGAAGCAATGAGTTAACATGACATGTTTTACGATGAACTCCAGTGTTAATTAAATTATTATGTAGCCTCTCTATATATAAGTCTAGAAACTCAATTCTATCCTCTGAAAACTTCATGGTAAACTTAAGACATGGTATTAAATTGTTCATGATTAGGTATGTGGATTCAAGATGTTGGGGTGTCCCTTTCCAAGGAATAAAGACATCATCCACAAAACGTCTGTAAAATATCACATGTTTCTCAAAGAAATTTTGTAGAAATAATGTATATTCTTCCCAATGTGCAAGAAACATATTGGCTTAGCTGTTGGCACAAGATGTACCCATGGCTACGCCATCTTTCTGTCTATAGATGCTATCCTTGAACATAAAGACATTATTTTCTAAGACTAATTCCAAAAAGTGAACTATTAAGTCAATAAGTACATTGGTATAGTCACTATGATTTTTCAGGTACTGTAATGTATAATTCAAGCCCAGTTCTTTGGGAATCACTGTGAACAGTGACTGTATGTCAAATGTGACGAATAAATAGTCTTTAGTGATTGTTTTGTCTTGAATACAATCATAAAATTCTGTAAGGAATTGTTTAGTGTCTTTTAGTACTATTTTTTTTTTATTTAGTACAGCCCTCAGATGTTTTTCTACAAATACTGATAGATGTTCTGTGACCCAACCTCGTCCAGAAACTATTGGTCTCATGGGTGGGTTCTTATTATCCTTGTGTATTTTTGGCTGTCCTTGAATAACTGGTGTAGTGGGTGTTAGAATATTAAGATAGTCAAATAATTCCTTGTCTATCAGTTTACTTTTGAAAATATACCCTAGCGTATTCTTCACATATCTTATAGTTTCTATAACATCGTATTTTGTTATTTTGTTATTAAATCATAGAATTTTTCCTGCATCAATTCTGTCATTGCTCTGATATAATTTTGCATATCCATAACAACGATGCTGCCTCCTTTGTCAGCTGGTCTAATAACTATAGTAGGGTCTTCCTGTAATTGTTTTAGACTTACTCTTTCTTTATAAGTTAAATTATCTCTCCTTTTACATCTTTTTGATATGATATTGTTTTTAAATGGTTTTATCTTTATCAGATTTGTATATTAAGCTGGGTCTTTGATGTCTGCCTGCTTCTTTAAATAATCATACCAATTAACTTACTTGATTGATTAATTGTTTAAAACCTGTGTATATATAAGATGTGGAATCTTAGAATGAATGTAAGATCTGATAAAGCTACACAGCGAAAGCGCTTATCTTATTAATTATTGATAATAAAGTACTTTGAACTTTAAGTGTTACACTTGTTTTCGCTCAGTCCTGCTATTTTGATTTACTATAACTTTGATTTATACTGCTTGCACGAGCATTTACCAGCATAGCAGCAGCCCCCATTACTTGTTTTATACATTATATTTCTTGCTTTGCTGCTAACTGGGACAAGTGTTTTGCATAATATGACTGACATCGAATTGGACTACATCCCAAGAGGTGAAGACCGAGGGAGTGAGGTAATGTGACCAAGAGGTTTTGACCGTGGTGGTGAGGTACTGCAACGCAGATTTAAACAATACCTCAATGAAGTTACTAACGCTTCGTGCTTCTTTGAGAATGTGACTGGTACTGGGGAAAAAGGCGGGGGTGATTGGGTTAGGCCTTTCATTTGAACTGTTGTGATATTAGTTTTTGGACAACCTATATAAAATTCAATAATGGATTTGTACAAAATATTGGATGGGTTGTGTGCTGATAGGGAAGATATCGGTGTGTTTGGATTAGACCAAATCCCAAGCAACAACCAAAGTAAATCAAATTGTAATATTTCTGATGGTTGTGAATTGGCATTTCGGAACTTAGAGAAAGGCCTGAAAGGGTTAAGAGCTAATATATGGCATCTTAGGCTATTTAGGGCCTATTTGCATAAAAATATGGCCCCCAGAGGCCTTTGTATAAAGTTACGACCAATAGTCAGCAGATTTGAACAGAGGCTGACTGATGAATGGGAACAGGCATTGCAGAATGGCTCTATGATTTTTGTTAAAATCTTAGCCTCTTACTATGAAAGGATTATTGATTTTTGTGTATCCAAAGTCAAGGATTTGAGTACAGAGTGTAAAAAATTCCAGTCTAGCCCCAATTATCATGACTCAGTGGATAGGTTGTCCAAGGAATTAACCACATATGATAAAATGATAAAGGACAGAAAAGTTAAAAAATTTAACAGGGATGTTATGGACTACAATAAGGGACACCCTTTTCAAATACAAAGGACAGTGAGATTTCAGGATTCAGCCCCAGGAACGACCAGGGGCAGGACCAAAAAGAGACCAAGATCCATACTTAAATATAGGGACAAATCTTATACCAGTACATCAGGGAAGGAGTCCTCATATACCGAGAGTGAGGTGGAACATTGGTCAACTCACCATTAAAGAAAAAAATGAATACCAATATCCCTTTAGGAGAGGCAGGAAATATAGAGGGGGGAGGAAACATACCAATCGAAATAGGAACAGAATCAATGACGGGACTGATTCAGTCCTTACTGAAACAGTAACAACGAAGTTCAACAATGTTCTAAATTTAATGTATAAAATAAGTAATGGAGGTTGCTGCTATGCTGGTAAACGCTCGTGCAAGCAGTATAAATCAAAGTTATAGTAAATCAAAATAACAGGACAAAGTACTTTATTATCAATAATTAATAAGATAAGCGCTTTCGCTGTGTAGCTTCATCAGATCTTACATTCCTTCTAAGATTCCACATCTTATATATACACAGGTTTTAAACAATTAATCAATCAAGTAAGTTAATTGGTATGGTTATTTAAAGAATCAGGCAGACATCAAAGACCCAGCTTAATATACAAATCTAATAAAGATAAAACCATTTAAAAACAATCTCATATATAAAGTATACATAGGAAACACATATATAAAAAAGTTATATATAAAAAATATATATAAAAAACATATCAGTTAGTTCATATATATTTGTAATTAAAATAGATATTAGTGTGAGAAAGATTCTATAGACAAGTATGCTTAATGTCTAACATATAAAATTTCATATATATGTATGTATAAATTAATATGATGTCTTATAAAATAAAGTAACCACACTACATCTGGTAACTAAATCTATGACGTAATGACATGGTAGTGATATAAAAGACAATTTGTTTACAGAGAGATAGAATACCTATTTCCAGGAGGTTTATCTAATGTTTCTACGCTGTCTTGATAGAGGCCCTATCATTGAGGCCTAATCCTTTATCTGATCTTAGTAGAATTATCCATTCAGTTTCCTTACTCTCTGTATATATCTTAATGTCACCCCCTCTAGAGTTGGCAGTAATTACTTCAAGTACCTTGAACAAAAATCTATGTGTGTCGTCATTTAATGCTACATGCTTGGCAAGGGCATTATGTAATGTACCTTTCCTTATGTGATATACATGTTCCCTTATCCTATCCCTCAGTGGTCGATTTGTTTTACCAACATAGAAGGATGAACATAATTGACAAACAGCTAGGTATATCACATGAGAAGTCATGCAGTTGGCTTCAGCTCTTATATTAAAAACTTTCTGTTGATCAGGATGAAAGAATTCTGTCTTAAGGTCTATGTAACAACAGAAATTACAGTGACCACAGCATCTTGTGCATCCATTCTGTATAGATTTCCTATCAAATTTAGGATGGCATAACATTCTTTTTAAGTTGTGTTTATTCGTAAAGATAAACCTCGGTGTTTCTCCTACTATCTGTTTAATTTCTTCATCTATTTATAATATACCCCAGTGTTTGTCTATAATCTGCTTAATCTCTATATTATCAGATGAAAAGAAGGTGGAGAATTTAGTGAAAGATTCACTCATATTTTGTTTCTCATTATAGCTAGCACTGTTGGATCCAAAGTATGGCATAGCTGAAGTGGAGCATAAATTGTACACTTCGTCTATCTTAGAATGTATTTCCTCGACTTTATATCCTCTGTTTAATAGTCTATATTTCAAATCATTTATCTCAGTGTGAAATCCCTCTTCCATTGGATTCAGTCTGGAAGCTCTAATAGCTTGTCCTTTCACAATATTTCTAAAGACAAAAGGAGGGTGCATACTGGTTCTTAGAAGCAATGAGTTAACATGACATGTTTTACGATGAACTCCAGTGTTAATTAAATTATTATGTAGCCTCTCTATATATAAGTCTAGAAACTCAATTCTATCCTCTGAAAACTTCATGGTAAACTTAAGATATGGTATTAAATTGTTCATGATTAGGTATGTGGATTCAAGTTGTTGGGGTGTCCCTTTCCAAAGAATAAAGACATCATCCACAAAACGTCTGTAAAATATCACGTTTCTCAAAGAAATTTTGTAGAAATAATGTATGTTTTTCCCAATGTGCAAGAAACATATTGGCGTAGCTGTTGGCACAAGATGTACCCATGGCTACGCCATCTTTCTGTCTATAGATGTTATCCTTGAACATAAAGACATTATTTTCTAAGACTAATTCCAAAAAGTGAACTATTAAGTCAATAAGTACATTGGTATAGTCACTATGATTTTTCAGTTACTGTAATGTATAATTCAAGCCCAGTTCATTGGGAATCACTGTGAACAGTGACTGTATGTCAAATGTGACAAATAAATAGTCTTTAGTGATTGTTTTGTCTTGAATACAATCATAAAATTCTGTAAGGAATTGTTTAGTGTCTTTTAGTACTATTTTATTTTTATTTAGTACAGCCCTCAGATGTTTTTCTACAAACACTGATAGATGTTCTGTGACCCAACCTCGTCCAGAAACTCTTGGTCTCATGGGTGGGTTCTTATTATCTTCGGCTGTCCTTGAATAACTGGTATAGTAGGTGTTAGAATATTAAGATAGTCAAATAATTCCTTGTCTATCAGTTTACTTTTGAAAATATCCTCTAGCGTATTCTTCACATATCTTATAATTTCTATAACATCGTCTTTTGTTATTTTGTTATTAAATCATAGAATTTGTCCTGCATCAATTCTGTCATTCCTCCGATATAATTTTGCATATCCATAACAACAATGCTGCCTCCTTTGTCAGCTGGTCTAATAACTATAGTAGGGTCTTCCTATAATTGTTTTAGACTTACTCTTTCTTTATAAGTTAAATTATCTCTCCTTTTACATCTTTTTTGCTCTACTCTATCTGCATAGTATACATGTAACTCATCTTCAGTTAACTTCAAATATGCCTCAATGAGTGGGTGATGGTTTGGCACGAAATCACTTAGTCTCTTAAATGTGAATGCTTCTGTTTTGGAAGTATTGCTAGTTTGGGTTTTATATAACAATTTTAGCATGACATTTCTGCAAAATATTTTCAAGTCAGTGACTGTGTCTGTTAGTTTACTGTGACTTCTTGGAATAAAGTTTAGACCCTTGCTTAACAATTGAATATCTTCATAAAGTGACTATACCACTATATCTTCATATAGTGACTATACCAATGTACTTATTGACTTAATAGTTCACTTTTTGGAATTAGTCTTAGAAAATAATGTCTTTATGTTCAAGGATAACATCTATAGACAGAAACATGGCGTAGCCATGGGTACATCTTGTGCCAACAGCTACGCCAATATGTTTCTTGCACATTGGGAAGAACATACATTATTTCTACAAAATTTCTATGAGAAACATGTGATATTTTACAGACGTTTTGTGGATGATGTCTTTATTCTTTGGAAAGGGACACCCCAACAACTTGAATCCACATACCTAATCATGAACAATTTAATACCATATCTTAAGTTTACCATGAAGTTTTCAGAGGATAGAATTGAGTTTCTAGACTTATATATAGAGAGGCTACATAATAATTTAATTAACACTGGAGTTCATCGTAAAACATGTCATGTTAACTCATTGCTTCTAAGATCCAGTATGCACCCTCCTTTTGTCTTTAGAAATATTGTGAAAGGACAAGCTATTAGAGCTTCCAGACTGAATCCAATGGAAGAGGGATTTCACACTGAGATAAATGATTTGAAATATAGACTATTAAACAGAGGATATAAAGTCGAGGAAATACATTCTAAGATAGACAAAGTGTACAATTTACACTCCACTTCAGCTATGCCATACTTTGGATCCAACAGTGCTAGCTGTAATGAGAAACAAAATATGAGTGAATCTTTCACTAAATTCTCCACCTTCTTTTCATCTGATCATATAGAGATTAAGCAGATTACAGACAAACGCTGGGGTATATTACAGATAGATGAAGAAATTAAACAGATAGTAGGAGAAACACCGAGGTTTATCTTTAAGAATAAACACAACTTAAAAAGAATGTTATGCCATCCTAAATTTGATAGGAAATCTATACAGAATGGATGCACAAGACGCTGTGGTCGCTGTAATTTCTGTTGTTACATAGACAGTAAGACAGAATTCTTTCATCCTGATCAACAGAAAGTTTTTAATATAAGAGCTGAAGCCAACTGCATGACTTCTCATGTGATATACCTAGCTGTTTGTCAATTATGGTCATCCTTCTATGTTGGTAAAACAAATCGACCACTGAGGGATAGGATAAGGGAACATGTATATCACATAAGGAAAGGTACATTACATAATGCCCTTGCCAAGCATGTAGCATTAAATGACGGCACACATAGATTTTTGTTCAAGGCACTTGAAGTAATTACTCCCAACTCTAGAGGGGGTGACATTAAGATATATACAGAGAGTAAGGAAACGGAATGGATAATTCTGCTAAGATCAGATAAAGGATTAGGCCTCAATGATAGGGCCTCTGTCAAGCCAAAATTAAGACAGCGTAGAAACATTAGATAAACGCCCTAGAAATAGGTATTCTATCTCTCGGTAAACTAATTGTCTTTTGTATCACTACCATGTCATTACGTCATAGATTTAGTTACCAGATGTAGTGTGGTTACTTTATTTTATAAGACATTATATTAATTTATACATACATATATGTGAAATTTTATATGTTAGACATTAAGCATACTTGTCTATAGAATCTTTCTCACACTAATATCTATTTTAATTACAAATATATATGAACTAACTGATATGTTTTTTGTATATATTTTTTATATATAACTTTTTTATATATGTGTTTCCTATGTATACTTTATATCTGAGATTGTTTTTAAATGGTTTTATCTTTATCAAATTTGTATATTAAGCTGGGTCTTTGATGTCTGCCTGCTTCTTTAAATAATCATACCAATTAACTTACTTGATTGATTAATTGTTTAAAACCTGTGTATCTATAAGATGTGGAATCTTAGAATGAATGTAAGATCTGATGAAGCTACACAGCGAAAGCTCTTATCTTATTAATTATTGATAATAAAGTACTTTGAACTTTAAGTGTTACACTTGTTTTCGCTCAGTCCTGCTATTTTGATTTACTATAATGTTCTAAATTTATCTGATTCTGTACTGACTGATGACCAATACAAAATACTCAATAAATGATTGGGTTTTGTACCAAGTTTTTTCTCTGATCAATATCAAATTGCATTGGATGTGTTGGATTATTGTCGATGTCTTAATCTTAAAATATTTTTTTCAGAACAAGATACATCAGATACTTAAAGATCTGCTGGATTTACATTTCAAAAATCTTCTTTTCAACCACCCATGAATAAAAATGTTGCCATTTTTCAACAGGCAGAACTTAAGGATTTACATTCCCCCATTTGGAATGTCATATTTCACAAGACAATATTAATTCATTTGAGAAGAGGGCTCTGACTGAACATAGGCAAAATCATAACATTGCTATACTCCCAGCTGACAAGGGAGGAGCTTTGGTTATTCTAAATATGGATTATTATGTCCAAGAGGGACTCAGAAAATTATCTGACTCCAAATGTTATATGTACATGGGTATTGATCCTACACATCGGTTTAAGAAGGAGATTGATGTATTTCTTGACTCAGCATTGGAAGAAGGTATTATTCCCATTAAAACAGTGCAACACCTTAAAGTTAAGGCTCCATCAAAGCAAATTCTGTATCTACTCCCAAAGATACATAAATCCATTACTCATCCCCCAGGTAGGCCCATTGTATCGGGTAATGGTTCACTCACGGAACCATTATCGGTATTCTTAACCCAATATCTTAAACCACTCCTAGGACATGTAAGGGCCAGAATACAGGATACTACAGAATTTTTGAAAATTATTGAAGACACACAACTTGAGCCTCAATGGTTGATGTGCACACTTGATGTAAAGTCCTTGTACACAAGCATACGACACTGGGCAGGGTTGCAGGCCCTGCAACATTGGATGAGCAAGGCTGAACTGTATCCACTGGGATTAAACACATTGCTAATCTGTATGTCTGAGCATGTGCTTAGCAAAAATGTTTTTTATTTCCAAGGGGAGTGCTATTGGCAACTGCAAAATACGGCCATGGGGTCCTCCTTTGCCCCCATATATGCAGATCTCTTTATGGCCTATCTTGAGGAATGCCTTATTTATAATCCCCTGCATGACATTTATTTGGTGGAAATCGACATCTGCCGGAGATATCTTGATGATTGTTGGATGGTGTGGCGTGCAGACTTAACATATCTTATTGAATTTGTGGAATATCTTAACAGCAATATATGGGGTATTGAGTTCTCTATTACATCTCATCTTTACCATATTGATTTTTTGGATGTTACTGTGTATTGGAATGAGGACCATACGCTAAGTACCAAGATTCATCGCAAATATCCACAATTCAATTCATTACTTCATGCATCTAGTATGCATCCGCGCCACACCATCCGCAATATCCCCAAATCTCAATATTTGAGAATTAAATGGATCAATTCTTCAAATATCGACTATGAGAGTGCTAAAGTAATTTGCAGAATAGATTCTTAGACAAGGGATATTGTAATTTTGATATTGCATCTGCCAGTGCATGGACAGACAAACAAGATAAGAAAACCTTGCTAGAATATAAGGACCGCACACATAACCCAATGGACACCACTCTTAGGTTTATTACCACCTTTGGTAGGAACCACCAGGTGGTTAGGAATGTTCTGAATGACAATTGGAACATTTTGTTAGCAAATGACTATCTTCGTAGTATCCTGGGTAACAAATGTCAACTATCATATAGGAGAGGTAAAACCTTGGGAATCACTATTTTCTCACTACAAACAGAGAGAGAGTGGAGGGGCCAAATACAAACAATTGACTATAATAGGGGATGAACTCTTGGGAACTTTCCCTTGTGGCCACTGCTCTTCATGTAGTCAGGTGAACAAGCTTAAACAATTTACCAGCACCAACACAAGCAAAGTTTATGATGTTAGGATATTTGGTAATTGTTCAAGCAGTTGGGTCATATACTTGGCAACATGTCAGTGTTCTGCTTTCTATGTGGGCAAAACTTCATGCTCACTAAGAATAAGAATAGGTGAACATCGGAGTGACATTCGTAATATGAAATCGATGAATGCTCTTTACCAACATACTATTAAACACCCCACGGCCAAATTCATGTTTACAGTCATTGATAAAATTACAGGCAACAGGCATAATCAACAAGGATGGCCAAGTATACTTAGTCACAAAGAAAAGTATTGTATTATTCATCTCGGAGCCCTATTTCCACCAGGTCTTAATGGCCATTTATGATGAGTATACTCCTTTATTTATTATTTATTTATTTACACTATGAGACTATAGGACTCAGAGACATTGTTGATTCATTCTTATAAATATTAGATGATACATTATTGCCTTGTTGCTCAACTTTCTACCATGGTTTAATTGTGTATGTTTAGATAGATTATTTGTTCATCAGCTAATGTTTTTTAATATATTAGTGCATATTTTTTATGTTATATACAAATCATCAACCTATTATTAAGGACATCTTAGGAATATGTCTTCATTTACTTTCTGTTCATTGCAGCCTGGTTTGCTAACTAATGAATTATTCAGAGTGTATGGACCATACCTTCTTTTGCTATTGGCTGGGTAAAATGTATAAATATTACTGGTTTGCTGGTTTAACTAATTCTTTTTCTCTCACTGAAGAAGGCAGTAGCCGAAACCAGTTTGAGTCTCGATATTTGGACATTATTATGTCCTTTTGCAGTTTACTATAATAATACCAATAAAGTTGTGGAACTACTCATGCTGGCCTCTAGTGTTTTTCCTTGATTTGGTTTGGACGAGCATGCTGTACGTGTGAGGCGTGCTGTTTGGACTTTACCAATATAAGCCACACAACAGAATGATCTAATTTGTTTCTGGATGGATAAAGCCATTTACTGTCTCCCAAACCCATCTTTTGAAAACATATAAGGTACCTTCTTCATATTTAGTGCAGGAGATCATTATGTTATGTAATCTGACGTTAGAATGTATAACAGAAATGATGCTTACTGTTTCAGTTAAAGGTTTTGAAAACAGTTCTATTATGTGAAACTGATAAAGGCCAGAGCTTTATGATATGGGAACAAAGTTCCAGCTTTTGAAAATATGGGGAATGTACAGAAAATAAAAAACAGGGTGCATTTCTTTTAAAAGTATCAGTAATGAAAAATGTCTGTAAGGAACACTTTTATTCACAGTACAACACCAGTTTGGTTATATTAACTCATTCTTGTCATGAAGTATCAATATAGTCTAACTTGCAATGCTCCTCTTAGGAGAGGATGATAAATGCAACCAATAGTATTTGTTCTTGTATTAAACTAAATCTATGGCTATCAATGTCAGGTTCTAAAAAAAAATATAAGACTGCAATTACTTCAGCAATAACTGTAATGGTAGCACTGTACTGCATAATTAATGCCACACCTAAGTGAGTCAGCTTGAGGTGTAGTTATGAATACTGGAATGGCTATTGTCATAAAACAAACAATGTACTCATCTGACTGCAAGGGTGCATAGTGTGACTGATTCTTTAACTGGAAGAAGGTAATTGCAGGAAAACTAAACAGATGAGCTCAAGTGCTATAGCTTCACAGTGCATGGCATAAGCATCTTCTCTTCTGTTTTAAGGAACATAAACAGATTGTCAGTATAATCCCTGACTCTGTAACTTAGTGTGCACTGATATTGTTAATTAATGTAAAAGAGGGCTGGAACTAAATGACAAAAAAAATGAAATAAAAAGATTCATATTTATGCCGTTTCCAGTGTTTTTATGAAAGAAAAGAGCTGTGTTCATGAAAGGTGACACAAAGTTTATTAATGCAAGCAAGGAAGAAATATAAGCTTTTAATGGAAATATGTATACATTGTTCTCTAATGCAAATGAATCTTGTGGACTAGTATTACTAATACCAACATCCGTATTATGATTATTATTACTAATATCATCATCATCATCATCATCATCAAAAACATAGTATAATTCACACCACTATTGAATTGCATAGTATAGTTCTATAGTAAGATAACAGAAATCATTGCAATGAAAATATTCAATGAACTTTTAGGAGAATTATACACAAAATCAAAATTAAATGATGACCATGTGGAGACAAATTTTGAAGTCATTCCTCAAACGACTTCTTTCCAAAATTAAATCAAAAGTATTGCCATAGCCATGTATTTAAAAAATATGTCTTACCACCTATAAAATTGTCGGATTGTCCATTGCTAAATGCCAGTTTATGTTCCCAGCTGGTCATTATGAGCCAAAGACCAAAATCTCTTCTTTGGCCATAAATCTATTAAATCTGTTGGGCATTACTTAAATCCATCAGGTCAATACAATCCCACCAGTCTTTTAAAAACATTCTGAAAGACATCCAGGCAAAATCTGGATCTATTCTTGCTCAACCTCTAGATAAACTATATCCTCAAATGTGAACAAATATCTACCCATACCTTACAACTCCTTGGTCTTCCTTCTTCATTGACTTCATTACTTCAATCAATTTCTCTCCACTGACTCTCTTCTAAATATGCCATAACCTTGTTTTTTTCCTCTCACTTCATATTTCAGTTCCTGTTTGCATTATACTTACAGTTAATTTCTCTGTAAAATTGCTAAAAATTATTTAAATATTAAATCATCATATAAGTTGTAGCTGTTCTTAACCAGTGCTTTGCATTATTTCTGTTTTGGTATAATTATGTAAACTGTAAACGTGTTTGTGTTATTTTGAAGATTGTAACATTATTGTTCTTAAAATGTTTTAGTCATACTTTGGAGATTTTCTTCCTGGGCATCCACTGAAAACTATCCAGTCAGACTTACTACTGGTAATCAAATGTGAATAAATAAATAAATAAATGCATACATACATGCATACATACATACATACATACATACATACACACATACATACATACATGTCCAACATACTGGAGAAATACAGAGCAAAACTGGTACAGACTATAACACAGCAACTCTAAACAGTAGTGTTTATTTGCACATAGAGAGGATCAGTGCTCTTTGTCCAGAAATCATTCATGAATAATAAGCAATATGCACTGTGCACTTTTTAAATCATGATTAGTCATGATTGAATCCTAAAAAATGCTTCTAACCATTAAGAATGGGTATTAAAAGTCAAAACATTCTGAATAGATAAGTGAGTACAGGTGTTTAATTTCTACACAGTAAAAAGTGTAAATACTCTGCCCTCAGTTTAAATACTTATCACTTTATGCATATTGGAGCCACAGAGCAGCTCAGCTAACAGGAGAAGATGTACTTAGGATATGAATCTTTTTTTGTAGTGCTACAGAAATATTAGAAGAATTCTCTTATTAGCATGCAATCTGCTAGACAGTTGAAAGTAAACTAATTCTTAACAATGGTCCATAGTCAGCCACTTGTGTCTAACAAGTAATCAGATGATCTGTGAAACGAAGAATTTAACAGTAATTTCTAATGAGACTCACACAACAGCTAAGATTCTTGTGACATATTACAGCAAGGAAATTTGTGATGATTTTGGTTTAGGATTTTTGCAGTATTTTTAGTGTCTGCATGTTTATTACACCAGTAGAATTGCATCATTTTTAAAGAAGTATTTCATTTTTGCAATCAAGCATTCTGAGCACTGAAGTTTATTTACAACATTTCTGTTAGAATGTTCCAGCAGCACTCAAGCAATATGGCATTTATCTGACTTTCTACTCCTTTTACTCTTTTAACATTTGCAAATCAACACAGTAATAATAAATCAGTTACATGAGACAATTCAAGAGTCATATGCAAAAACGCAGTAAAACTTTTAATTTAGATTTGACATAGTGATACAATATCAAATGATGGTGTTTGTACAAATAAAACCCCCTTTACCATTTCATCATGTGTAATCTGGAATAAGAACTAAGCCGTTTGCTAGAATGCACACTACCTACATGGCAATTGTGTGACTGTTTCACACTTCTCACCTCCCTAACTCCACTGTCTCAACTCTGTAGCCATAACAACTTTTGCAATAACTTGGATTCCACAAGCACCAGAAAAAATACATTATTGAATAAATACATGAAAATAAATAACAATTATAATAATAATAATACTCACTTTCTTAGATAAATTTGTCTAAATAGTGATTGTGTATGAGAGGTGTGGAAGGTCACTTGCCTCTCCATAAGGACATAAAGAGTAGAAAGCCTCCCTATCCTTGAATAAACATACGTTTCTGAGATTCAGCGGAAAGTCAGAAAATCATAGTTTCACAATAGTATTCAGATGTCTGACTTGTGACAGTTGTGGTACCAAAGCTTATTCTTCTCAATGTTCTTGCTAGTAACTGGAGAATCAGGTCAGCTCATGTCACCTTCACTCTTCACACACATACATACGCACTCACGCACACCTTCTACACACACACACACGCACACATGCACACACACACACGCACACACGCACACACACACATGAACACACATATACACACATTTACACATGAATACAGACACACACACATATACACACATACATACACACATGCACATACAAATATACAAACACATGCACACATACATTCACACACACATACATAACACAAACACATACACACACATATATGCATGTGCACACACACACACACACACACACACACACACACACACACACACACACACACACTCACACACCTACAGCCATATTAAAATGTCCAGTTCACTTACTGCTTGTCTTTCAAATGTGGGAAGAAACCAAAGACCTCAGACAAGACCAACATGAGCACACTGCGGACATGCAGAGTCTACAGAAGACATTTAATTTGAAAATCAAACCAGAAAACCCCTCTCTATGAGGAGACAATGCTACACACTGCATCACTATGATTATCAGTAGTTTATAGGTTCACGGGTGTTGTTCACTGCTACTGACCACTGGGGCCTTTATAAGCCTAGCCATAAAATCCAAATGAATCCTGCAAGTCTTTGTGACTGGGAGGTTATTTAGGGGTATATGTTTGCTAGTATATTTTATACAGGCTGACTCTGTCGATTAGAAACTTAGGCATTAGACTAATGATGAATTTCCAATTAACATCCATTGGTCCAGGGTGCAATGAATACGCTTAGGGAATAACACTACTTCACATGGATGGGAAGCCAATTCCAGTGAATAGGGACAAATATCTCTACCTCCAACACTTCCTGTTTTTGTCACAAGCAAGGTTCAAGTCCCTAGACTGATTAATTCTGATGCTATTGGTTTGGCAGCTATGAAAAAGGTCCAGCAGAGCAGCATACAAGGAAGCCTTGTATGCTGGGCCTAGATCACCTCTCAACAGTCTGCAGGTAAGCAAGAAATAAAGCTTTGAGGTGATCTGCATCGGACATGTTGTTAACATGCTGTGTTGTTGTTGTGAAGAACCTGTAAGGACATTCCAGTTGTGCCTGATGAGGTACATGTGGAAGGAGTTATTGTAATCAGTGATGGCCGGGATGAGAGTCAGATACAGAGGAATAATGACTTCCTTGGACCTAGATGCCATGCCCTTCCTTATAAGTCGCGCAACATAGAATGACTTCCTTGCTACCTTAGACACATGTGGATCGAAAGCCAAGTTACTATCTGCATATGTGCCCAAATCTCTGACTACTGGCTCTATGCTTAAGGGTGTGTTAACAACAAGGTAGATTCATAGGGTGGCTGATTTCCCAAACAGTAATATTATGAATTCTTGGCAATGTGTTTTAAGCCATGTCTTTGGCACCAGTCATTTGCTTGTGTTAAGTCCTTCCTGTAGGATGTTAGTAGTGTCTTGGGGGGGTTCATATGATTGCTTCCAGTTTGCAATCATCTGCACACTTGGTCAGCTACCATTCTGTCCTCATCCACTGCCTTGGTGAGCTTTTTAAAGAATTCCACCATGTTGAGTATGCATGATCTGCTCTTCACAATGTCAAATTGATATGGAGCCAGTATCTAAAGGTTTCCTATGTTATAATTAATCATATCCATGATAATTCTTTCCACGACTTTGCATACTAGACTTATCAATCTTATGGGCCTATAGTTCCCAGGTTCCATTGAAAAATTGTCCTTGTGTAGAGGGGTGACTATTGCAGTCGGCTATTTGTGTGACACAAAGCCTGTCTGCAGGAGATGGTTAAATAGTGACCCCAGTGGTCCTGATAGGTCATGTTTCATGCTACTTAGGAGACATCCTGAGATATTACTGCAGTCCATTGATGCAGTGTTCTTGGCCTTAGTGGTTGCACCTAAGCATGCTCCCTATTGATAGTTGGGGGGCTACGTCTGATGGTGTTATTTGCAGGCAGCCAGGGGGAGACAAGGGGATAAAACTGGAGCTGAATTTGTGAGACAACAGATTTGCTATATATTCAGGCTCCAGATATGTGATTCCATTTACAATCAGTTCTGTACATTGTTGTGTACCACCTTTAAGGTTTCATACATAGTAAACAAAAGCCTTGTGGTTGTTCATAAGTTAGGAAGCTATCATTACATCAGACATTACTTTATTAGACTTAATTTAATCTTTTTTGTTTGGTTTAGCCTGAAAAAGAGTTTTTATGCTGATGGATGATGCACTCCCTAATTTTCGCAAAGACTTTCCCCCTTCTGTTACACAGTAAGTTTATGTTTGGATTCTAATAGGGTGATTTGTCTTTTGAGTTTGTTCTGGGATTGTTTCAGGTCGGCACTGCTATCTCTATGAATCTATTAATGTGATTATGCAGGGCTTCTGTGAAGAATTCTGCACCGACAGGTGTGTACTTGTGGTTTTCAGGGGTTTGAACTTTTGTCAGGTTAATTCCTTAATAACAGCCCTTTTGTTTTAGAATAGTTACTAGCTGTTACATGATTGCTTTGATTTTTATTTAGAAAGTGACAGCTTTATAACCTGACATTAAAAGAGAAGACACTACACTGGTGTATGTGTATGCACACGTGCAGTGTTCTCCAATATTGATGAGTATCACGTTCAGTCTGTTTGCACCCCTAGTGGACATATGCACTATCAAGTCCTGGGTGTTTGTGTTTACTAAATCCAGGAATCTGTGTGTCTTCAAAGTCATGTAAGACTCATAGTTTATAGAGTGGTAGATAAAGTCACCCATGAATATATTATTTAGTTGAATGGTGAGTACCTCTAGTAGGTCTAAGTATGAGCTATGGGTTTTGTGGGTCATAGAGGGTTATCTATAGCTTGCAAAGATATGGTACAGGATTCTATGGCAATTTGAATGTAGATATGTTTAAGTAAGTCATTCTGTGTAACCAACCTGGAGGTATTTTTGTTTGTAATGCAGATTGAGACACCTACTCCTTTAGTTCCAGCATGTGGAGCAGCTGATCTAAAGCTGTGGAAGGCATTGTACCCCTGCACTGCCACGGCTCTTTCTGTGGTACGCCAAGGTGAAAAGAGTTTGTTGGAAGATGAATTTCTTATTTAGGCTCCTGGCATCGAGCAGTAACACCTTTAAGTTTCCTTGGTCAGATTTCCTATGTCGGGAGGTCACTCAGTTTGGCATTGCCCAAAAAAGGCATTATAGAGGTGGACAATGTTTTAGCCAATATTCTAAAGCCTAGCAAGGAGAGGTGCAGACCATCCTTGGCAAAACAACATGGTCTACTGACCACATTCTGCCATGCTTACAAATAATGCACCAACTTTACATGACTCTAGAAGCTAAGCCTGGCTAATTGCAGTAACCCAATCACAGGTGAGGGTGACATGCAGAAAGTAAACTACTGGTGACAGAAGACTCTATTATAGGAAATTGAATGACCCTTTTACCACACTGAGAAGAAAATAAATTACATTTGTCCAATAATCTGAAATAAAGGTGGTAAAAAGAACACATTAAAAATTATACAGCTATACTTAAAAATGTAAACATAAAAGTATAAATAAAATAAGTGAATTATTAGCATTTCACTCTGTCTGAAATGTAGTAAAAGTTGTAAAGCCTGAAAAATATACAGTACTTAGCTGCTTCAAAGGAGACTAAATTGAAGATTATTTGGACAGGACCAAGGAATGAAGGCCAACTCATCGAAAGGTCAGGATTTGTGCCAGTTATATGGGTTAATGGAGTAAAGCACTATGACAAATCTATTAAGATCAGTTTCATAAAATCAACCACATCCTAAATATTCAAACATTAAAGACATAAAGTATGATTCTGGCTAAGGCATACTGCCCACACATATCCTTCAGCTGTCAGCATTTCTGCAGAATATCCACAGTTTTGCCTCTCAATTTTGGTTTGCTCCTCATAAAATGTGTGGTTTTCTGAAAATTCAATGTGAAATGAAGTCACTGAATAATGAGAGACATTTGAGTTTCAGATGTCATGTCCTTCAGAAAATGCATGCTGATACAAAACATGTTATTCTAAGAACCTTTTATGTTTATAAGAATTGTTTTAATTTCTCAGTGTTTTGGGTCTTTTGTCCCACCATTGTTTTTGGCTTTTAGTTTTCCTGAGCTAAGAGGTTGCGAGGCCTGTGCCAACATCATGCATGATACTTGGATTGTGAAGGTGGAAATGCTGCTTTTAATTACCTGGCTTCTGAGAAAAAGCAGACTCGATTCTCAGCATGTTATATGTCGTGTCGAGTTCTGCACTCATCATTGTCCTGTGATGATGACCTCTACATCTCAGCTAAGAGTATGTACTAGATGTATACAACAGCTTTGTAAATCATCCCAAAAGGTATTGACATCCTCACAAAACTAACAATCTTCATGCAACTTCTAAGATTGCCGTGGTACACATTATGACTGGTGGAACATTAGTGCTAGGAAAATGAGTAGTAAAAATTGCCTATAGACTGAAAATACATCAATAATAGGAAACTGAGTAAAAACATGGCTTCTAAGGAAGCCCTGTTATTCATGCAGGAGAGTCATTATAGTGCACACCACCACCAGAGCCAGGTTTGAAAAAAGGAGAGCATGCCACTATAAAAAAAAATGCATGTCTTTTTATTAAAAAAAAAAACTGATGAGAACTACTTAAATGCCAACAAATCTGTTCTGCATTTCTTATCAATATGAGTAGTCTCGGTTTTATCCCTGATAGAATCAGAATGTCAGAATGTGCAAAATTTAATGAAGTTTGGCAACAAACTAAGTTGTCCTGGGACATCTCCATGGGGGTGGGGGCTAGGTTAATATTAAAGGGAGTAAGTGGGTTGGGGTGGTGAAAAGATTAAGTGGAGGCAGGGATGGTTGGGAGGAATTGAGATAATGATGGGAGGGGCTTAAGAGGTTTAGTCTAGTGTAGTGGGTTAAGCAATCACAATTTGGCATGAACTTGCTACGGCAAGTGTACGTCTGAGATGACCTGTAGGTATTCCGGTAGAACAGGTAGGCCTTGGGTTACTGGTGGGTTTTGGTTATAGGAGACAGGTGGTCTGTATAGAATATATATATATATATATATATATATATATATATATATATATATATATATATATTTTTTTTTTTTCTTCCTATTACTTGAGATGGTGAGTCTGTGGTTTTTGGTATGGTAGTGCTTAGTTAGCTGTATGTTCTGGTGGTAAGAGGATAATTTTGGTTGGTAGTTTGGCATTCAGGTCATTTCAATTAGTTGGATTGTGGGCAGATATGTGTGGTTGTAGATGGTGTCGGCACGATGGCTGTGGCTTTCATGTTCTGGAACATGGTAATACAAGACAAGTAACTTTTTACTAGTTACTTTAAGGGTATGCTGAATTGAGTGGTTTAAGGCCATTCACTCATCGGCATTTGTTGATACTCCCCTTTAGAGTGAGTTGGCTGCATGGGGCCTTCTTTAGCAGGGTTACAGCTTCTAAATCATTCTGTGGTAAGCGTGGAGGTAGCGGAGCAGTGATGTCCATGCTGACAACATGCAAATGGCTGAAGTCTATTTCGCGCGCTGTGAAATTGTGCAACCAATGGGTACCGTGTGGGTGTAATAGAACCCACTTTCCTGGATTTATCCGGCCATTTTTCATTTATGATTATAATAAATCACCCTATAAAGCAGCTAGTATCATGACAGAAAAATGCATTGGAGAAAATTCAGTACATCATACTTCAATCCCTTCCAAGTACACGGTTACATCCTGTGTGTAATAATGAGGAAATGGCTCAAAATCATTTTGAAATACCTTTCACATGGCATTTGTTCCCCACAGAATGTGAACATTGTTATAAAAGGAGGTACAAAACAAGAGGAATATTGGTGTCTATTTACCATTTTTAAACCAAGATCACCCAGTACAGGGTAATATTGTAATGAAGAATGTAAAGGAAACACTGATGTCCAATAGTTTCATACTTACATACAGTATGGATGCTAAAGATTTAGTTTCCATTATATTGAAATATTGGAATATGGTAATACAAGACAAGTCTATTAGTAGACTATTGGTTGAACCACCAAGAATAGTGTTTAAAAGGGGCCCTAACCTTAAGAGTATGTTAGAGAAAAAATCAAGACCTATCAATTTTAGAGACGGCATGTACAAGTGCAGTATGTGCCGCACTGTAGTCATATTAAGACAGGTTCTAGATATGAAATAAGGAATCTGGTGCATTATATAGTGGGAAGGTTTAATTGCCAAAGTTCTCAGGTGGTGTATTTAGCTCAGTGTTCATGCTGCCCAGCGTTTTATGTTGGAAAAACAGACAGGAAATTAAATGAACACATATACAAACACCTATATGCTATAAGGAAGGGCAAGATGGAGAATGCTTTAGCTAAAACATTGCGGAGAACTCAAATCATTCTTTTCTGTTTTCCATCATAGATCAGGTTAAACCGGACGGTAGAGGAGGTCCTTCATCTCTCCTCTTGGAATATAGAGAGTTGTTGTGGCAATTAAGGCTAGATGCCTGTCACACACCTGGCATTAATGGTATGCTGTCAATATCTTGTTTATTAAAACTAAAAAGGTTAAGTAGATAATCATTAGCATCATTAGCATCTATATAGCCGGTTTAGACTACAATACAATAGTCGATATTGTTACTCTTCGTTTTTTAGCATTTATATGGATTTTTTAGGCTTCATCAAAATTAAATTACTTCATAGTTTATTATGCCTCAATAGGTTTTTTCCTGATAATATTCTAAAGTTTTCTTTCCATTACATAATCCACCGTGTTTAGGTGCTGTATAGGTTGACTGAGTTTTGGGTATGGGTGAGTTGTAGAGGGCTTAGTGTTCATTAGTCACAGTTTGTGGCAGTTTTGTTTAGCAACTTGCCTAATATTTTTAGTGTGTTGACAAATGAGTGTGTTATATAATCAAACACATCCTAGTAAGATGAAGTTGGATTTTATTGTAATTTTATTTGTGTAGAGTTGGCTATATTTTTTATATGCATATATTTTTATATCAGTGTTGTTTTAATTGAAACTTTATGAAGGTATAAGTCTTAATCCGACTGACAAGTTGGCCTTTTATTAGGTAGAATTATGTGTTTTTTCATTGGCGAATATGGTGCTTCATAGGACTTGTTTACCTATGTTATGAGTAAACTGTAACAAGTCAGCCTGACAGCTGTTGTACGTTCAAGGTTTGCTGCATTTTTGTAGTTTTATGTTATTCATTTTTTAATGTTTTTTCAATACAGACTTTAACGTTCTTATAGCAAGTCCTGTGGGGTACGTTTGTCAATAGAGGTATCACTAGGTCAGGTTTTTAAATTTAAATATATTATTCAAGCAGATTTTCAATAAAAAATGCTGGATGTTATGGATATTTGTATGTTGTCATATATATTATAGTCAACATTTATTTTGTAAAAGCGGTAACAGGAGGTGCTGTAAATTATGGCAATCATGTGACCTTTATTTAAACTTTGTATTTAAAACACCGGGTTGGGTTTGCAACCGTTTATCGGTTTTTCTGAAGAAGTCGGCATGTTGCCGATGAAAAGCCTGTGTACTAAGCTTAATAAATTTCGTGTTGTGGATATCATACCTTCGTATGTTGTATATTGGAATTGCTGACTGTGTATAATTGAGTTACTCGTTGGTTCGGATCTCATTCTGTTTTTGGTGTTTACTTATTTTATGAGTGCTTTTTTCTTTTGTTGGTGGATTCTTGGACTAAACAGAAAGAAAATGAAGTAGAGTATGCATGGTTTCATTGGTTGCCAGCTTGGAAGGTTGATTTTCATTTGTGTGCTTGTTTGCGGCTCACTTGCTGGGTTTCTGCTGTTGGGGTGGGGGGAGTTGCTGTCTGGTGGATGGCTTTGGACTGGACTGACCCGCTGGATAGAGCCTTGAGTTAAACACCTGCAGCACATGTGCAGTATGTGTGGGGGTGGTTTAGACCGCATGAGACTTAAGCAATGGGAATGGTAGTTTAAGCATACCTCTCACTCTTTTAGTGCAAGAAATCTTGACAAAGGCCCAAAATTAGGGACAGGTTTTAAACATACCTCTTGAGGGGGTCTTAATTCAATGTTAGGCTATTTTAAGTGAAATCCATGGTAAATAACTAAATCATATTAATTAAGTAAAACCAGCATCCTTTAACTATCCTATAACCTTCCTAGCTGAAGTTGATAGTCAGCCACATTTTGCCCATTTGATCCACATTATGAGGGCTACTGGAGATGGAGGGAAGAAAGCTATGATTTTAGATATTGCTCTTTTAAATTTATAAAGTGGCTAAAGGGTTTGTTTTAAAGTACATTTTCCAAAAAACACAGGTGTGTGTGGGCCAGGAAGGGGGGGGGGGGGCAAGTATCAGGACATTTTGGGTTATGTTGTACAGTTGAGAGGTATAAAGTTTAGTATATAAGGGGTCAGGGAAGTGGGAATTCTTTGACACTCAGTAGTAGTACTTATTAGAACTTGGACACAGCAATAATTAGGGCCAACAGTTGTAGGGATTACTCTTATGGACTTGATAGAACGGTGGAGTAGCAGTTTGCATTGGCTTTGGTATTCTGAATGGGTGAAACATGGGGCTCAGGGATTGTCATGGTTGTGGATATTGATAGGTCCCTTCATGGGTGTGGTTTAGTTTTAACATACTCGACTGGTAGTTAAATTTATCTTGGGTATTGATAGGGTTATTGGAAACATAGTTTCAGTTATAGCTGCTTTGTCATAGATGTGAGTGGTGGTGGTACATTCCTTTCCGGGTTGGCAGGATAGGTTGTCCTTGCATATGTCTTGGAATATGTATTTTGGATGATTTACGTCTTTTCTTTCTTGCAGTTGGGGTCTTGGAATGCTGCAGCTGTAATTTGGAGTAGGTGGGTATAAGGTGGAGCTTTCTCATTACATATTAGAGGACTTACTTTTCTCCTTTTCCTTGTAGACAGTGGTGAGCCAAGTACCAGTTGAGGCGATACACAGTGAATTCACAGAGGATGGAAGCAGTGGCGAGTGAGGAGGTTACACATGGGGAGCACGTGTGTGCAACATTACTGACGGAAGTAAGTGGACTTCAAAGTTGTTGAGTTTTGGTAGAGGATTTACATTGATAGTCAGAGAAGGATAGGCATTTGAGTTTTTGATCTCAGGGTTAATTGGTTGCACAATTTGTTCTATTAACCGTTCAGTATGTTAGATAAGTTGTCCCTGTTTTGGGCATTTGCATTCATTAGTAAAAGGGAGCAACGGCTATGAGCCATAGGTATGAGTTTATGTTCCTATAGGGGGTTTGATGAGGCTACAGGTAATGCATCTTATTTAGTGTTCATTAAGGCATGTCAATGTGGACAGGGTTCAGGTAGGTGGAGTGGAGTCACAGCACTCTTAGTATCATAGGAATTTGTAATATACGAAAAAAACACTGTGGAAGCCAAGAACAACTGCTGATAGTAAATTAATATATTTAAAATTTATTTAATAAAACAACAACTAAAGTTAAGTGCTTTCATCTAAAACATTAGACTTCATCACAACAAAGAACAAACTGATTTGAAAGTTTATATAGCAGACTCCGACCAATGGCAAGCACTGATTTGCATAATGACGTCTAATGTTTTAGATGAAAGCACTTAACCTTTGTTGTTGTTTTATTAAATAAATTTTAAATATATTAATTTACTATCAGCGGTTGTTCTTGGCTTCCACAGTGTTTTTTTTTTTTGTATATTACAAGTGGTTGTGACTACGTGGATTGTGTTTTTGTATCATAGGAATTTATTAGGCTACTGGCTCGGAGATGGTTACAAACTAGACACGTTTGGCTTTTTTCTTCGGGAAGCACTTATCACTCTTGTTCAATGGGATATGAGTCATAGTATAAAAAAAATAAATAAAATTTGGGCTGGTGCCATACTTTGGTGCAAAGTTTGGCAAACACTTGATGGGGTGGCAAGGGTCCTTGTCATTGCCTCCATGTTAAGTAATTATTGGTATGTGTGCAAATAGAATTTATTATTTTTTCTTTTCCTTGCAGATGGCTGAAGTACAGAAGGCATCATGCGTTGGCTTGAAAGGGGATTTGAAAAGTGATGTATTGATAGGCTGGATGTTCTTGCCGCTGGAATGGGGCACAAGGAGGGTCTGAGTAATCACGTTAATAAGGCATGTTAGAGCTCTGTGTTTAATTAGTGGAAGCTTATTATTGTGTTGATATAGGGGGCAAGTAAGGAAGAGGTAGGTCAGGAGCCAAAGGGGGAAAACTTTTGGGGTTGGTTAATGGGGAGTGTGGGGATCCCACGGGATGAGTAGAGTTATGACATTCATAGGAGCATAAGAACGTATTAGACTACAGCCCTATGGCTCTTGAAAGCCAGTGAAATTCAGTCCTGGCTTTCCTGGAACCTTGGGGTGGTTGTATTCACTCATCCAGTTGTTTGAACCAATGAGGTGGTGGATAGGATGCTGGAGTTTGTTCCTAATGGGTGGTATCTGCAGGGTGACAAATTTGTCCATTGAGTAGGTAGTGTAAATGTTACATACCAGGTCAAGGTTTTACAGAATAGCACAAGGATCATTTTACTTGGGGTTTGGGTGAATTTTGTAGTTAGGGTTTAGGAAACATGGTAGGTAGGTGGCCGTGTTAGGGTAGTTTTAGAAATTGGGTGCGTTGTTACAGGGGAGTTAGAAGGTTTAAGGAAGCCTGGTTGCAGGATAAGGCAGCTGTAGGATATTATTGGTATAGGTAACATAAGGAAAGAGAGCTTTTGAGGGCAAAGGCTAGGGACAAACAGGGGTTAAGAATGGTTTAGTAATGAGTGAATTGGTGGTGTTTATGGCTTGGTATGTGAAGTATTTCATTGTTGAGCATAGGTGAGTTTTCAGGAACTAGGTTAAGGGGTGTTGGATTTCTGCCATCTAAAGTTAGGACATTAAAAGTTTTGGAGTTAGACTATTCCCTATGGTAATGAAATTTTTCCACATATAGAATTGGGGTAGTGGGTGGGCTAAGGTGATATGCTTCGGTTAACAGGGTCTAGGGTCTGAGACTTGTTACTAGTTGTTTGACTGGGTGCCGTCTTGAGTTCAAGGGGTTATAGTTTGTAGTTTGGTTGTGGTTATAGGCTGTCAATACATTCAGGTTGAGCCATGACTTCAGCTTTGAAAGCAGTGGGCCAAAAGGTTATGTGTTCTCTTGGTGGGTGTGGATGTTCCAGTGTTACAGTGGGGTCATGGTAATTCTACTTTAGTTTCATTAGGGAGTGTTTCAGTGACGGTATGGCAAAGGGGTTTATGACAGTATTCTAATGTGCTTTACAGATGATGGGTACACCGAATAATGTTTGGCTTGACCTTTCCCTTTATAGAAAGTGGATTGAACAATTTTGGGTAGAAGGGAGGGGGAACAGCCTGGTCAGGCTGGTTGGCGGAGAATAGGGATAGGCTTTTCCTCTTCTGTTCCCCCTCTGATGTCTGGATGTTCATTTCAAGGATCTGGGGAAAGGAAATGAGTAGGTGGAGGAAGCTTGCTGACTAGATAAGCAAGCTGAGGTAAGGATGGTGCTTATTTGGTGAAGGTAATTCAATGGATGGTGTATGAAGTGAGTTGGGGCACTGCTTCATAAATAAAGTAAGTGAGTAGAGGTATGGACCCTGCTTGTTGGACAGGGTGAGTAGGTATGCTGCTCTGATTGACATTACAAGGATATTATGCTGTATTTAGAATCAATTATATCATGAATAGCTGTAATTAATAAAGTTGGTGATCAAAGCTATGTTATAGAAATCTAATAAAGGTCGTCAAATGTCATTTGGTGTGATGTGTGTTATTGGAGGGGATGGGACAAATATTCATAAACAGAATGTGATCCTTTTCAAAATGTTTGCACTTTTTTTTACAAATAAGAGGTTGTGGATGAATTGTGTGGATGGATGGATGGATGGATGGATGGATGGATGGATGGATGGATGGATGGGTGGATGGATGGATGGATGGATGGATGGATGGATGGATGGATGGATGGATGGATGGATGGATGGATGCAGACAAATATACCAATGCAAGACATTACTCACATATTCCAGTTTAATATTACCAACATAAGCATTACTTCAAGATCCTGGGATGCTGACAAGTGTGATTGCTTTGCTATTTATTAAGTAATGTTACACATGAGCTGAATAGCCTTACTGATAAGTAATAACTGTACACACCATTTCAAGCCATTTCTGAGATATCTTAAACTGTGTTGGTAATGCATTCCAGAAAGATGAAAACATCTGATTGGTCAATAAAAAATAATGTCACAAAACTAGAAGATAACAATACCTAACAAAATAATGAAATATTATTTAAAAAATGACAGAATGCAGCATAAATATTTGTGAAGTAACAGTGTATAAACATTTAAGGCTGTCATAATCAAACTTCCTAACATTATAAACCATCAAATAATATGCATGAGTTGGATGTAACAGTTAAAGTTAAGACAACTCTCCTCCCATTTTATAACTATTTATTAAGAGAATAAGAAGTTAAAAGCTGGTAAAAGAAACATTTGCCTCTATACTCCCTCCCATGGTGGGACAGACAGCATATTACTGACATAGTTTCTTACTGGTGATCCACCTGTCTATTGCCATGCAGTTTGGATAGATGAGCAGGATACAATTAACAGACCAAGTCCTTAGGAGTTCATTTCTAATGCAGAGTCCATCAACTGCAGGAAAAACATAACTATACATTCATATATCTGTCTGCCTCGTGCACCCTAATCTAATATATGGCAGCTATTCATAAGCTCTCCTGAAGTTGTTAAATGAAGGTGCCCACCTTTCCAAAACACAATGAATATTTCAAAGAAGCTGTAAATATATTTATAACTGTATGATAGTCAACTTTTTCATTAAGTATGTTGCATATTTTTTCTTTTTCTTTATTATCTATATTTGTGGTCTTCCTTACCCATGAACTTCAGTCTTTTCTAGTCTAATATCCCTCACCTTCCTCTCTTCTCAATGTCCTAAGAATAATCATCAACTTGTTGGAGGGATTCATTTGCACAGAGAATTTCATTTCTGAAGTACAATGTCTTTGGCAGGTGATGGAAACAAGATTTGTGAGCTGTAATCTATTATTTTCGCTGGATAATATGATCTGATTTACTCATTTACTATTTATATACTATTTGGTACCTGCAAAGGTGGACTGGCTTAAATAGCCTTTTTCAGCCATGTCCTTGGCATAGAGGCAATAAACAGTGCAAGTAAACTTAAGCCACCCACTTCAAACATGACAGATTGTTAAGTTTACACAGTTGAAAAATTTTAGGCAGTTCTCACACAGGTATTTAATAAAGTAGAATGTTATAACATTTTTATGCATTTCTAATAAAGTAGCAGGTTTATATTCGTTTTTTTTTTCAGTTTATGCAGGCTGTAATACAATTTTGCTTCAAGAAATTGTTTCTTAAAAGTATAATACTGAATTTCTTTGAAAAGAAAAACTCAGATGGAACTAAGTTAAAAAAAAAACAGAGATTACAGAACTAAGCCTAGAGAATAAAAAGAGAACACATTAGTAACAAGAGTTAAATAGCAACGGACAACAATTTATAAACTGTAAGCGTTTTTAGAATTGTAAGCATTTTCAAGAGTTTAACCACTATCCATAAAGCATCTCCTAGTTACATTATTGAACATGTGCTTAGAAAGGCATCTTGATTCTTTGTTTCAGCTGGTAGTTTCTTACAGAGAGCAGGGCCTGTACATGAGAAGGTTTGATCACCAAAGACTGTTTTAAATGGGGGACAATTGCATGATATTAAGTAATCATGTGAATTTCACAGAGAGTAGGGCATTTTCCTGATTGGGAGTTCTCTTTTTAGTGGGACAGTAGCCATCATTCTCTGCATAATTTCGTATAAGCCTAACTCTCCCAGCTAATTCATTGATAGCATAATTTTAGAGCATTGCCTGCAAATCCAAAACATGACTATGCCCTTCCACATTCCTGATCTTACTGTATTATATGCATCCTTCTCAGCAAATTAAAGTGTTCTCATTTCCGGTCTGCATATGAGCCATTTGTCTTCCTCGTACATGTGGCTTTCCCATACAGAGTCCTTGGAACCTGTCAAAAATCCCTAGGTGGGCGAGCTAATATTGGATACTAACTCCCAGCACTTTCTTAATAGATCTTTCAGTGTCTGGTCTCACTAGATAAAATCAAGTCATCTGAGCTACAGTCAAGGTTTCATCCTTCTGTACCACAGACCTGCCTTCAGCAGATAATTATTAGATGGCAATTAAGCTGTTTCAGTTACACCTAGTATGTCAAAGCTATCAGTTACTTCCAGTGTCCATGACGATATACCTCACAAAGTAATATGAATGTCACACAAGTCAGGGAAATACCAACTAAACATGAAATGTGGTGTGAAATTCTTTTAGCTTGCCGAATGTTACCTGAAGGCCAACAGATCATAAAATTGACTCCAAAACCTAAACTCTGCAACTATGTTATTACAAATAACAGCAGTTACATGAGTGCAGTGCTTAAACACTTTACACTTGATTGTTCTGTATCAAACATTTGTTGTACAGTTTGTATTAAATTAGGTATACTTTTAAGTCAAAGAGTTATTCCATGGTATATCCATGAAGAAAGGATAGACTTTGGCTTTGGCATTCATATGTCAGGTACAAAGTGATCTTGAACATCTGACTATGATGCTATAATTATACACCACAAAGATGCCAGACTTGCTATCCAAATTAAGACCAGATATATGACAAATGTAACATTGCTTCTGTCTGAGTAAAGTCTTATATTGACCAGACAGCTGAAAAGATATGCATAGATATGGGATTAAGAGTGATTTATGCTTTCTCAGCATAGTTAAACCTATGGCATGTCTGCGGAATAAATATTTTTGTTGCTAACAGAATAACATATTATATCATTGTGAATTAATTCCATTTTCTAGTATGCCAATTGTATGAAAAAACAATTAAGAACAGCTGTTAGCCTTTTATGTTTCTGTCTCCCAGAATGATTCTTGTCCAACTCTGGATGAAAGTAATCTTCCAACAGTTTAACATTTATCAGGAGGACCTGAAACTCTCCATTGAGACTCGTCCATTCACTACACGGAGGGTACTGAAGTCGGGATTCCCCTTGTCTTGGACTAATTTGATTATGATTCTCAGTGAGGATCAGACAATGATATGATATAAAGTTCAATAACAAACTTCCTGTTGAAAATGTTACCTTTCAAAGCATCTATATTTGTTTTTACAGGCACACATTTTCTGATCATATCATTGGTGAACAAAACAGATCAAAGAGAAATCTGTGATGTTCTGGATACTTTATAAATAATCAAATGCTATCTGCATCTGCCACTGACTGAATAATTGTACCATAGAGACCCTTTCTTCAGTAATATCATTTAGTGTTACAATATTTTATAGACAACTCCATCTCTCTATGTATGTGTATATGTGCTTTGGGGTGTGTGTGTGTGTGTGTGTGTGTGTGTGTGTGTGTATATATATATATATATATGTAGATATATATATATATATATGTATATATATATATATATATATATATATATATATATATATATATATATATATATATAGACAGATATAGACTTACACAAATTGCTAAATATATTGTACACATATATGTATATAGACATGCGTGTCTTTGTGTGCACCTGTATGTGTGTGTATGCATATGCATTCCTCTATTTAAAGGGTTGGGTGTATACCATAGCCTATCCCAGCACCCAATGCTCCATACAAGACATTCAGTACTTGTGCACACATACACACACACACACACACACACACACACACACACACACACACACACACACACACACACACACACACACACACACATATATATATATATATATATATATATATATATATATATATATATTCCGAGTGAAGGTTCAATGACCACGGGATTTCGAAATTTGATTGGATGAACCCGTGTTGTTGAACGTTCATTTGTGCTAGTGTTGGTTTAGCAAATGCATTGTGCATTCACACATATGTGGTCACCTTATGACAAGAGATTGCTGTATAGTGTGGATCAGGAAATTTGCCTTTTCCGCATTGTAGTATGATCTCAGGATTGGAATATTTAATGTGCGGGGGGTGTAGGGGGTGCAGGGGGGGGCTTGTCACCCTGCTAAATAGTTACATTACGTGATATGTAGTCTACCACTGAAGTCTGCAGATGCTGATAAAGGTGGGATTCTTTTACGGAATTGTGTTTATGAAATTCTGACCTTTTCGACATTCAACTTTCGCCTATCTGCTTTGTTATTTTAGGTAGGATTTTGATTTGATCATCGATCTTATGATGCTAAACATATATATATATATATATATATATATATATATATATATACACACACATTATTTTTGACATATCTGTGAACTTCATGAGCATGTAACTCTACATTTGGTTAGTTATTAATCAAGTTTGGATTAGTCTGTTAAGTCTAATTCTGTGTTGCAATCTAATAATGGTTTACACACTGATCTGGAATTGTGACCATAAAAACAAACCTATTTGAATCAATAATGTTTAAAGTGTCTTACTATACAGCAGTAGTCAGTAAAGGAGAAACCGTTATCTGTGATATACACAATTAAGTTGTTTAAACTCAATGAATAGAAGCTTGTTTAATATCTGGAATCAGAGAACTAGAGCTTCACAGATATATGGCTGACCTTGCTGAGATTATAACTGTACTTATTAAAAAGTCAAAGATAGAAGTTGTAAGAAGATTCATCTAAAAGAGAGTAGAATGCACATTCTTCCAGCAACAGTGACTAAGCTGGTCTTCACAATAAAGGAAGATTTTAATATTTTCATTGATTCATAGTTATATTAAAAGTCCACTAAGTCCTTTGACCATTCATGCCTTGCCAGTGGCCTCCATTGGGCTAAAAACGTTGTACGTCAGGGAGGCCATCTTGTCAATTTCAAAGTAAATCTATGGATACTCATGGATAGCAATGCATGTGTAAGACAGAGATGTTCAGAAAACAGTACACACCTCTTCGGAACTTGGCATAAAGTTCTCATTGAATCTGAATCTGAGTTTTAACAGCCATATGCACAACCAACATTATTTTTTTCTGTGCTGGTAGATATTGATGCTCAGAGTTTTGTAGAACTTTGAACTATGCATAGTCCTCCTGCTTACTATATGATAGCACTTGACTACTTAAAACTAACATTTTGCATACAGCCATTGCACTCAATACCTGCATCATTTTTAAAACAAGAGTTGTACTATAATATTTGTTCACACTTTTTATATAGAGGATTATGAACTAGTCAGCAATTTTAACAGCTTTATTATGTGTTCCCAACATGGAGACCAAGCAATTAATATTAATCTTGGCATCCATGTTGAGAACACATAATACATGTTTATGACTGGAGACCTGAGCATAATTTTTCCAGTGGATGGAGATTTATTAATCCATGTACTACTAGTTAGAGCAAAATGAGAAAAAAATGTGAAGTATTTTGTTGACATTCATAGGCTTTAAAGTACTTAGCAAGGGCTGTCAAATGGCTAGCGATGCACATTATGGCTATATTTTTGAAGAAAGTTAGGGATAGATGGCAGGCAGAAATGAAGCTGTTTTTTGAGTTTGACTGCTGTGGTTTACTGGCCGGCACTGTGAATTGTGTATGACCCAATCTTAATAGCTCTTAGTGGAGTACTTGCCAGTAGTAAAGACTGGGTCTCATGCCACTCTAGCACTTAACTAAATTGTCTTTTTCAAGACATTGGAGAGTAATCCTCAACCACTGCATTATTTTAATGCATTTCATAACACCATTATTGTGAGAATTACAGAGTGTGTGTGTTTGCAAACTATTGAACTCACATATATGCCTCTGCTATAACACACACACACACACACACACACACACACACACACACACACACACACACACACACATGCATGCACACACACACAAGCCTTTGCTGCAGCCAATGGACTACAGCTCAAACCTAGCACTTAATTCACTATTGCAGCTCACAAGTGAATACTCCTGAAATACTATATTAACGTGTCATATACTAGGGCTTCCCATCGCAAGTTCAAGGAGTTTAAGTGTGGTCCTTGGTTTAATAAAACTTCAGGCATTTAGAAGGAAATAAACACTGCATCTGACATTGCTGTAACTGTGAGAATACCACTGTCTTCAGGAAAATGCAGTCCCAGATGATGTATTTAAGTTGCATGGATGTGTACAGTGTGTGCCCCCCTCCATATCAGTCTGCAAAACTTCTATTAATGTATAATATCCAGTTTCATACTCCCCATTTTTGATTGTGGATAACATTTAAAATTTCTAAGTTTTGGGCCTTGTAGTATGGAGTGTAACACTTTTAAAAGAATTACAGTAATTACGTATCAATTTTTATTATGATTATAATACTTTGTTTTGAAGCTCTTGGCTATTTAATGCCATGAAAGGCTGCAGATGTAAACATCTTTGATGCTGCTCTCCTGGCCTAGAATCAACAGATTCCCACCCCTGCAATGTCTTACGTGTTTTTATAACTATGCAGTGTTTGCTTTTATGATACTCCTGCTTTCTTGGAATGACTTCTAGTTGTTGCCATCCTAACGTGTGCATCTCCTGAAAATTCAGATTTCAAAAGTAACAGTGTAATGCTTGTAATCAGACTAATTACTACAAACACAAAAAGTACGTTTATGGAATTACCGCGCTGTACTGTCTGGTAATCACCAAGCATATAATCACACGTACTCATTCTGTAGTTCTGCTGCTACATAATCATTATTGATGAACCCAAGCACTCTCTGTATAATGATAATTGGTTAAGTAGGCCTTCCTAGCTAACATGAAATCAGTAAATGTAAGAACATATAAATGAATTTCAAAAGCACTCCATGTACAACCTTCCAAACAGAGAATTTTTCAGTTACCTTCACTTTTCTGCAGTAGCAGGAGCTGAGCAAGTTTAGAATTTTTGATGTGAACGTTGTCTGTTTTCACTTTTTTTATAGTTACAATATCATCAATTCCTGAACTAACGTATTCTGAGAAACCTACTAATACTTTGTCTCTTTACCCTTTATTTTCCCCTTTGGTAATGTCAGTGAAACATGTCATGAGTTTTTCATTCTTTTTATATGGCAGCTTCATTGTGGTTACAAGAACAAATGCAACTATAATGGAAGAGTTAAAACAGCAGAGGAGATGTCTATAAATATGCCAGGATAGGAATAATGTATTGACATGACATCATATCAGTTCTGATATTCAGAAATTAGATTTTTTTTTAATTTTTTTTTTCTGTTAACAGGTTGGGACAATCATTGTTCTCCATTAATCTAAAATGTGGTTTAGTTACCTTAAGAAGACCAGACATCTCCTGACAGGAAATATTGTTCTTTCATTCCATTATAGAAAAGAGTATAAAACCTGAGTTCCAAATCACAAAAAGTAATACTATTTTATATATATAAGATAGTCAGCTATCATGACAGTGTTACATTCATGATGAAACCACGTTTATAAGAAGGTACCAGATTCAGAAAATGTGCTTATTAAAATCATCTGGATATGTGAAGGGCTTCATTCATTTTGATGAGTTTAGTTAAACGTGTGCAAAGGAATATCACAAAGCCACATTAATCACCGTATCCTTTGATGAATTGCCTACCATTTGCCACAAGCATACCTCTTGACCTCTTACAGCAAGACATCTGGACAAAGCCAATAAATAATGGGAGACAAAGGCCCCAAAATAGGGACACATTTTAAATATTGCTCTATGAGTCTTAGAAAGTTGATAGAATAATAGGTTGTGGATTTTTTTAAAAGAGTATGAAGTTTGGCACTCCGATGTCTGTCATTATTTTCTGACCTTGGTTCTCAATGATTTGCTAGAAAACTGCAATTTTATGAGGGACATACCAAAAATATGAGGCTAAAATCTGGGCATTCTTTAAAAATCTGGACAGTTGAGAGATATGGCCTAGGAGTTCTTTGTTCACTGTTACGAATAGGTTGTTGAACCGGACTCTACATGACCTCATGGACTTTAGCACATCAGGTCAATCTGTCAAAAAAAACATTTATTTTTTTAATAACAATAATAATAATTATACTTTGAAAATGTAGTAACTGAGTAAGGGGTGTGAATTGTGTCCTCCCAAAAGACAGAGGAAAAACAAACTTTGTTTAGGAAAAGTGACGTATACTAGCACTGGTTTATTTAGGCGTTTGTACTCTAACTCACTACAAAGGATTCAGACTAGTTACAGCAATTTTCATTTTACACAAGACATGGTCTCAAAAATATAACAGAAAAGTACTTAAAAATATACAGAAGGTCTTGGATCTTTTAGAAATGAAAGGGAAATGCTTAGTGGATGTGCGTTTACCAAATTGCCATGTATAAATGTTAAAATCAGCTTATTTGTGACAAACCATTCTTCATGCTGTTGCATCACCTGCTCCTTGGGGTAAGACACAGGATTATCCTCTTCAAATTTAAAATCCAAACATTAACTAGGCATTAATTTTTCTAATGTTTAATTAAACTCATCAGAATTAATGAAGACATTCCCTTATCCAGATGATTTTTTTTTTTTTATTGATGAACTTTTACCACCTTTCTTTGATGTATGTGGTACTCTCATAAATTCGTATTTACTGCTGTGGTAAAGATGGATTCTGAGGCCTTTAGTTGAGTGTAGTGGACTGATGGCATCAGAATTGAGGAGATCTGGGCTGGGACCGATTGAAGTTTGACTAAATCAAACAACTTTACCTTCTATTGCAACCATTACCTGCATGCAGAATGTCCCATTTAATAGAACATTGATAAAATAATCATGACTTTTAATGTTTCTTAATGAAATAGTTAAAAAAGGAAGTAAAACAAGCTGCAGAATTAATTTTCTCCAAGCAAAAAGTAAAAATCTGAACATTGTTCATAACTGCAGTATCACTAAAGCATTCAGACTGAGGAATTATTTAAAGTGATGCACAAGTTTAATAATTTGCCATTGTACAAACACTGGTAGACAAAAGGACTGATAGCTAAGAATGGTCAGATAACTGAAGAGGGTGAGAGCTTGATACCTAACTGTGAGGCTATAATAAAAGAAACAGATCTGAAAATGACTATCATATAAAAACAAACAATAATTTCTTCATGACTAGATGTTATAAAAATACAAATGTTTCAGCCTAAGAATAATCAGAGATAAAAAAACAGGAAAAATAAAGGAATGGTTTCATGATTGCAAAACTAGGTCCTAGGACTATTAAAACAAGGCCTTGGGTGAATTCAAGTCAAGAAGGCACATACATCTTTAGTTCCAAAGTTTAGAGTAAAGGTAACAATACTTTCACTTTTCAGTGAAGAAAATATTTAAGGCAGCTACATGTATTGCAAGATGTTAGTGTACAGTGATTGTACACAATTAATGAGTGAGCATATACACAATTAATGAGTGAGCATAAAGTGCAGTCTTCTTTCTACGCCCTGGATGCAATTCAATGGCTTGCAATTATAAGGGGAGCATAAAAAGTGAGTCTTTACAGGAGGCAAGTGTCACCTGTGTCACCTGCCACCTATGTGTCTTCACAAGTGACATCACTAATAAATATTGTGAGTGGTCAGTGCCACATTATAATAGAAATGGCATTAAAGCAGAGCAGCAGTTTGTTACAAATAGTGCTTTAGTATTTTTAGCCAGCAAATCCTTTCATTAGTTTGAAGATCCGTCTGATAAAATGCTGATTTGTATTCATTACGTATGTACTTAACCCATTATATAAAAAGTATAAAGACCTGCCCTTTAAAAAGTACAGATTATCTAAAATAGTGAAGGCTTTGGTTTTCTGGGGACTGAAACTGCAGTATCAGTATCACAATAAACAATATGTGATATTGCAAAATTGAGGTAGTGAATCTTCAAATGTTTTTTTTTGCTTGAGAAGGCGGCAAGCTAAAATGTTCCTCTTGTCCCATCTCACTCTGTAATGGGGCTTTTGTTGCATGTTTTAGGAATGTTTGTAAATTACATCCTTGGAAAAGCAAGAAAAAGTCTAATTATAGGGATATAAATACTAACTGTAAAAGGACTGTTGCCTTTTAGAATTTCCTCTTAAATGAGATACAGTGTTGTTGGAGTGAGTATATAGAAATCAAGTGAATGTGATGGTGTGGCCATCCCTTCACAATACACTTTTTTAATTAAAACAATGAGCTTGCACCTTTCTAGTATCTTCCAAGGATCATTATTACTTTTTCGGAGTATTGTTACTTGCACTGAAGAGTCTGTCACTTCCAGGAGGGAGCTGCATTAGAGCAACACATCTACCCTGCAGCTCTGTTGTACATTGTTATACACCATACGAAGGTCTGACTGAATGACCATACAAATCTCTGACTGAATAACCAGAGAAGTATCTGCCAGAATGAATACTTTATATTTACTCTGTAGCTTCTTCTTTCACATTTCCAGTAAGACAAGGCAGACTCTGCACATATGTTTACTGAATATTTTCACCATATACGAGTATCAGTGATTGCTCCTACACAGATCATTGTTTCACATCTCTTTTCAAGCTTCTTCAATTACAACATCCATTGTTATTGAGTTATCTTACCTTACTGTAGTATTTTCATTAGTTTGATGGTATGAACTTTGATGATCAGACATCGAACTAGTGGGTACAAATAATATAATTTGTCCTGATCCCCTTTCACAATAAAAACACTCAACATCAAAATGGCATATAACGACCTTTACTGACAACATTCTTAATCATAAAATTAACTGATAATCATAAACGTATTAATCACAACATGAACATAGCTTACTTATAACAATTTAACAGGGGAGCATCTCCAGCAGAGCATCACCTCTGTCCTACTATAAAATAAGCAGCATTACCTCAACGGCTCGCTTACTCTTACTTTACCAGAAGCAGCTTGCCACAGCTCACTTCCATATCCAGCTAGCCACCTTGTAACACCGGAGGGGCAACAGAAGAGAGACAAGCCTGACCGTCTTCTCTGCCCACCAAAAGTACAGTTGTGTACACTTACCATAAATGTAGATGTTCGAGTGTATTCACTGTTGCAGTCATTACATTTGGGTTATCTGCTTGCAGGTAGCCCTCAGTTGGCCTGATTAACAAAGTCGTGGGTACTGTGTCAGTTGCTGTTCCTTCTTCCATGATGTCAGGTCATCAGGGGTATAAAACATGCAGCCGATGCCATTACATCAGTTTTTCTTGCCCCAGATGTCAGGTGCCCCCTAATGGGAAGCAATTAAATATAAAAGTACAATGATATACCTCCAACAAAAAAGCAAATACACCAAAAAGGCTTTTAAGCATAGTAAAGGAAAGTAGAGGTATAGCCAAAAGAAGTTAGGGGGCTGGAGGGAGGGTAACCAGGACTGCAACAGTGAATACACTCGAACATCTACATTTATGGTAAGTGTACACAACTGTACTATGTTCTTTGTGTTTCACTGTTGCAGTCATTACATTTGGGTAGATTCCCAAAGCTATGGTTGGGAGGAGGAATTTAGATAGCATTAGGACCAGCTATAAGGCCTTGCAAGACTGCAGTGGCAAAGCCAGCTCTGGATTTAGAGAAAATTGGAAAATGGTAATGCTTGGTGAAAGTATGTACAGAACTCCAGGTAGCAGCTTCTAGGATGTCCCTGGTAGAGATGCCTCTGAGAAAGTCTGTAGAGGTAGATGCAGCCCTGGTCGAGTGAGGTCTGATCCTCTGGAGGATAGGTTTTCCATGATGCTTATAGCAGAAATTAATACAATGGCTTATCCATTTAGAAATGGTTTGCTTTGAAATAGTCTTCCCCTCTGCCCCTGCAGCAAATGCCACCAGCAGTTGTTCAGATTTCCTTTGAGGTTTAGTCCTGTCCAAGTAGAATCTAAGTTGTCTGTGCACATCTAAGGAATGCAGTATCCATTCCCCTTTGTTCTGTGGATTGGGAAAGAAGGTTGGCAAATGAATGGACTGATTAAGAGCTACACTGGATACCACCTTGGGCATGAAGGATGGATTGGTTCTGAGAGACACCCTGTCCGCATGAAAGATGATGAAAGGCTCCACTGCCATAAGGGCCTGTAATTCAGATACCCTTCTAGCTGAAGTGATTGCTAAAAGGAAAGCTGTTTTCCAAGAAAGAAATTTTAAGTCTGCAGTAGCAGCTGGCTTGAAAGGAGGTAGAGTGAGTTTCTCCAAAACAAAGTTAAGGTCCCAGGCTGGGGTTGGAGCTCTCATGGGTGGTCTCATATTTATGGCCCCTCTAAGGAACTGCTTGAGTAGTAGATGAGAGAAGAGGGGAGGTTCTGTGTTATAATGAGCTGAAATGGCTGAGGTGTGGATTTTAATGGAGGAAAAAGACAGGCCCTTGTGAAGCATCACAGTTAAGTATTGTAAAATCTGAGGTAAATTGGGCGCTGCTATGCTCATCCCTTGAGATTGGTTCCAGGTACAGAATCTTTTCCATTTTTCAGCATAAGATTTTCTAATACTAGGCCTTCTTGTCTCTAAAATGATATCCATCACAGGTTTGCTTAAGGATGGTAAAGGATAGATTAAGTAATTAGCCAGGCTGCAAGGTTCAGTGTTAGAAGCTGAGGGTACAGAATCTAGTTCTCCTGCTGAGACAGCAGGGAAGGAGTCTGAGGCAGGTGCCATGGAGATAACCATGACACACTGCGCAGAATTGGGTACCAGTGTTAGCGCGACCAGTCTGGAGCAATCAAAATCATCCTTGGTTTGTCCTGTTTGATTTTTAGTAGTACTTTGGAGAGCAGAGGCAGAGGGGGGAAGGCATAGACTGATAGGTTTTTCCAGCTGAAGGACAGAGCATTCACTTTCCAGGCTTGTTTGTGGGGAGTCCTTGTGCAAAATTTGCCCAATTGGTAGTTCTGGGAAGAGGCAAGCAGGTCTATATCTGGGCTTCCCCATTTGTTTGTCGACATGTTGAAAATCCTTGGTTCCAGTTTCCACTTGTGTGGGTCCATCAGGTTTCTGCTTAGTCCGTCTGCCAGTGTATTTAATTTTCCTGGCAGGAATTGAGATTGCAGGTGCACTTGGTAGCTCTAGGCTGTATTCCACAATGCCATGGCAAGTCTGCAGAGGGGGTAAGAATGTGTACCCCCCTGCTTGTTTATGTACCACATAACAGTGGTGTTGTCCGTCTTTACCATTAGTTGCCCTGGAAGAATGTGGTCCTTGAAGGCTGTCAGAGCATTCTGTACAGCTAATATTTCTTTTTGATTGATATGCAGGTGCATTTGACTTGGGTTCCATTTGCCCTGAATGCACTTCCCTGCCAGGTGAGCCCCCCATGCATAGTCTGATGCATCTGTTGTTAGGGTTTTGGTGGCAGGGGGTGGTGTGAAAGGTAGTCCCTTGTTTTGGTGGCAGGCCTCTGCCCACCAAAGGAACTCTAGGCGTAGGCAAGGTATGATAGGAATCATTGTTTCTAGGTCTTGAGAATGATGACACCATAGGCTTTTTAGATACCACTGTAGTTTCCTCATATGCAGTCTTGCATATTAAATTAGAAGAATGCAGGAGGCCATGAACCCCAAAGCTTGCAGTATTTGTCTTGCAGATAGCAGGGTTTTTGTGGCCACTTGTTTAAAGTAGGTTGTCAAATGAATTTGTTTCTCCGGCATGAGGTAAACCATCTAGGAAGTTGCATTCAAGTTTGCTCCCAGGAATCTAATTTGTTGACAGGGTACCAGGTGTGATTTCTTTTCATTTATGGTGTACCCCAGACAAGTTAGAACCCTTTTTATAAAGGCAAGATGATTCAAAAGTATGTCCTGGCTTTCTGCTTTAATTAAACAATCGTTCAGGTATGGGTATATTTGAATATTTCCTTTGCCTGCAAAATGCAATAACTGGAGCTAAGCACTTTGTGAATACCCTGGGTGCAGTAGATAAGCCAAAGGGCAGTGCACAGAACTGATAGTGCATCTAGCCAGCTTTGAAGTGTAGGGTTCTTCTGCAAGATTCCCTGATTGGGATGTGCAGGTATGCTTCTTTTAAATCTAGTGTTGCCAACCAGGCATCTTTGCCTAGCATAGGAAGTAATTGGTGAAGAGTCAGCATCTTGAATTTTGGAATCTCCAGAAAGGTGTTTAGAGTAGACTGGTCCAGGATAGTACGCCATGAATTGTCTTTTCTGGGTACCAGGAAAAGTCTTGAGTAGAAACCTTGTCCCTTTTCCTCTTCTGGTACTAGTTGAATAGCCCCCATGCTTAAGAGAGAAAGTACTTGTTTTTGGGCCTCTGCCCACATATTTGGGGGTAGGTCTGGCCACCTGCTTGGTGTTGGCAACGTGTGGAAGGGAAATCTGTATCTCTGGGACACTATATTTAAAACCCATTTGTCCTGGGTAATGAGTTCCCAATTCTTTGCATGAAGAGCAATCTTTCCCAAAGCGGCAGTCAGTTGATAAGTGCTTGGAAATTTTAAAAGGAAGTCATTGAGACAGTTTACCATAGGGTGAGTCTTATTATTCCCAGATTTGGAAGTGGAGGCCCCCCACTGCTTAGTTCTGTGTGTCCCCTGGGACTGAAACCTGGGTTTTTTGCTGTATCTGGGTTTGGTTTGAGAAGATCTGGAAGGGGCTGGAAAAGACCAATTCTTAGAGGGCCAGTGCCTACTAAATCTAGGAGGCTGAACTTATAAAAAATCTTTAACAGTTTGCATAGATTAAGCTTTATCTTCTATCATTTTAAGAACTTCCTCAGCCTTGTTGCCAAGCAGGCGGTCCTGATTTAAAGGAGCATCCAACAATTTAGCTTTAACATGACCAGGCAAAGACAGCTTCTTAAGACAAGCATGCCTTCTGAGCACAGACTCAGTAACAGCAGCCCTGCAAGAAGCCTCTAATGAATCAAAACCACATTGCAAAGTATGTTTTCCAACTTGTTCAGCAGAATGCATTAAATCCTGTAATTCTTTATTTTCTACACAGTCAGGAATCAACATCATTTTCTGTTTAAGCAGTCCAAGAACATGTTGCTGATACTTTAACATATGAAACTGGCAGTTTAAAGCCCTAATGGCCAAGGTTGCAGAAGTGTTAACCTTCTTACCCCATCTATCCAGCCCCCTGGAGTCTCTATAAGAAGGGGTAGGATTTTTAGCAGTAGAAGCCTTAATCCCTTGGGCCCCTGTGAAATAGTCTCTGGATCTGCGTTAGGATTTTTGAAAAGGAAATTGTGGGACTTAGGGACCCTGTAGTATCTGTCAGGCTTTCTGGGAGCAGGAGGCAGGGAATCAGGGGCCAAACTAGATTCCGAAAAAAGCATCATCAATAATGTCCAGTACAGGAGGTGTAGCTAAACGCCTATGCTGAAGCAGGAGTAAGAAATCCCTAAGCCTCTTTTTTTGAATCAGAAAAATCCTGGCTTTCCCAGTGGAAATGCTCCCTTAGAGTATGTAAACTTTCCCCAAAAGAAAAATCCTCAGGAGGGGAAGCAGAGGGAATGGAGTCCTCTGCATCAGAATCCTCAAAAGTAAATAAGGGCAAATCCAGATCATCAGAAGAATCAGAAAAACAGAATCCTGATCAGAGCATTCATAATCAACTTCAGTCCTAGGCCTCTTAAAAGGGGGTTGGCTACCCCTGATTAGAGTTATTAGATCTTCAGCCATGCTTATCATTTCTTTTTAGGCATAGAGGCCTGAACATGTGGCCTGGGCATTGGTTTTTTAGGCATGGATCAAGATTTAGGCCTAAGTTAAGAAGGAGGCATCAGTTTAATATGCAAGTCCATAGACCTGAACACACCCTCAGAAGCCGGTGCCTGCACAGTGGCTCCGGACCTATCTAAGGTAGAGACATCCGCGGGTTCCATAGTTGAAGCATCTCGCTGCATACCAGAATGGGTCTCAGTAGAGGCCAGCGAATTAGAAGTAGCGGGTTTCAGGGGCTGCGAAAGTGCCTCACTGAGTACCGGTGAACTGGCGACTAGCTTAGGAAAAGCGTTGTTTTTAGTTTTGGACCTCGGCAGCCTGTCTCTGTCTTTATCTCTGCATTTTTTCAGAATCCCAGTAGTCGGATGGCTAACTGATGACATTTCTGGATAAATATACTGAGAACCAAAATATTTAGAGGTGAAAATATACCAACGACGGACAGTGCACTGATTAAATAAAGCACAAAATCGACAGCGAGGTATGTTGTGGTCAGGGCCTAGGCAAGGAATACAGTACGAATGAAAATCTTTATGACATATTTGCTTTCCACAAATAATGCAATTATTAACTTTTACTGACATCGGTAAGGAGCAAGAAAAAGTTTCCCCAATGGGGTACATAGCTTTAGTTGAAGACTTTGGTTCTAAAACTCAAAAACAAAAATTTCAGGAGCTGGCCGGCCGGCACTTGCGAACTGCTTCTACTTCAGGTACAGCATGGCAAGAAAGAAAGATGTAATGATGTCAGCTGCATGTTTTATACCCCTGACGACCTGACATCATGGAAGAAGGGACAGCAACCAACACAGGACCCGAGACTTTGTTAATCAGGCCAACTGAGGGCTACCTGCAAGTAGATAACCCAAATGTAATCTCTATGCAACACCAAACTGTAGTACGAACTGGATTACGATCTGGAACACCACCAAAGGGAACAACAACCAGTGAAAATAAAACTTTATTTTCTCTCTTTTTCTCTCTAGCGCCTCAGCTCAACAAAAGCCTTCAAGGAGTAACAATTCACATACATCCATAGTATTTATACACCATCATCAACTTATTATACAATTAAACAATTAAATAATCAAATACAAATCTAATTATCTACTTAAAAAAACAATATATTAAATCAAACTTTTCCAGCAGCAGTCAATATTTAACCCTTTAGAGGTTAATGTCTCATATTTTAAAATAAAAATCATCTCTTTCTTTAAAAGTTCATTTCTTATTCTACCCTCACTAGCTTCATTTATAAAAATCTGCTCTAAAATAGCTACCCTCAAACTGTCACATTTTGAATTATGAAACTCTACAAAATGTTGTGCTAAGGGACGTTCCATCTTATTTGTTTTTATGTCCCTTAAATGTTCCATAATTCTAACTTTTAACATTCATTTAGTTTGACCCACATAAAATTTCTTCCAACCACATTGATTAATATAAACAACTCGCTCTGTTCTACAACTAAAGCAACCATTAGGTTTAAAACTAATTCCATTAATGTATGGAAAAAAATCTTTAACATAAGAACAAATTTTATATTTCCCACATGGTATTGTTCCTTTAACCACATTTAGATCATATATTTTCTCTATGGGCCTGATAAATTTGGTGTGCACTATTATATCCTTAATGTTTCTCCCTCTCTTATAAGCAAACTTAAACTTCTTTTTTGTTAGCTCATCCAACTCACTGAAATTCTGTAAAAACTTCAAGAAATGTAGAATACATCTTTTAATGTCTTCACTACATATATTAAATGTGGAGACCATATAATTTTTTTCCAACTCTTCTTTATTATTCATATCTACTATTTTATTTTGTCTTTTCCAATATATAGGTCCCTTCTTGTATCTATTATTAAATATTTTATTTTTACTCAAATTTATTAATTGACTATCATATTGTCTTTTTATAAACATATCTGTTGTATTCTCTATTTCTCTTAAAAAATCTCTTTCATTATTACAAATACAAGATATTCTTAAATATTCACTATAAGGTAAAGCTTCAAATGTATGTTTAGGGTGACAACTTGTCCCCATTAAAAATTGGTTCAAACAATCAAACAATCTATGTATACTAGTAACTATAGGTTTGCCTGTGATGCCATGAAAATTGATGTCCAAAAAAGAAACATTCCCACCACATTGTATGCCATCAAACTTGATACCAAACCTATTTGTTTGTATGTCTTTTACAAACTTTTCACTTTCAGATTGACCTCCCTTACACAAAAAAATCAAATCATCAATAAATCTAAAATAATATATAACATAATTTTTAACAAACAAATGAGTATAAATGTATTCAGACTCCACCAATCCCATACATATATTTGCATACATGGGTACAAATGCTGCACCCATGGCTGTTCCTTGCATTTGGTGGAAATTTCTGTCATCAAAATAAAAATAATTGTTCTCTAAGCAAAATTTCACTAAATCTGTAATATAATGCGTTAAAGATGAATCTCCCTTCTGTCTATATAAAGCCTCTATTCCAAATGAATTTTTTATGTTGGTGTAGAGGCTTTTAACATCCAAAGTCAACCAGTACATATCTTCACACCAAGTCACATGTTTTATTCTCTTTAAGAAATCAAATGAATCTTGTATGTAAGATGGAAGTTTCTTTATTTCTTTTAATAACACATGATGTAATATCACCCCTAAATTATGCAAAAAATAATTACTAGCCAAAACAATCGGTCTACCGGGAGGATTAATTATGTCTTTACGTATTTTCGGCAGACAATAAAAATAAGCTGGACTACATTCTTGAATGTGCAATTTATTCTCAACATCTATATCTGACCAATAACCTAATCTTAAGCCTCTATGTATCAGGTTGAGATAATTTTCCTTTGCTCGTGTTATAGCTTCAATAGGAGCTTCACAATATGTAAACTCATCCCCTAATAAATCCATACACATTTTGTAGTACTGAGTATAATGCATAACTACAATTTTATTGCCTTTATCAGAAGGCTTTACTATTAAATTACTTTGTTTAGAAAAATTCATTAATTCAATCCACTCTTTTTTCGATAAATTATAATTCACATTTGTTTTATTTATACTTTCTAATAATACATCAATTTCAAAACCAACCATTGTATGAAAGTTTTTTATCCCTTCATGTATGAAAGGAGGCATGAATTTAGTACTGGTGTTAATTGTCGACATATCTATAGTACAATGCGCATTCAACTCACTAACACAAGACAAATAAGATCCATTCAATGAGTCATTGCTAACTTCTGCCACCTGCCCATCTAAACTATAAGAATTGAACAAAAAATCAGTAGGACCTGAACTTCCGTCAGCAATAAAGTTGAAATAATAACACAGATGTAATTTACGAACAAACCTAAAAAGCTATATCTTACATTCATATTTTTTTGGCAAAACTGTAGGTACAAATTTAAGTCCATGATTTAAAACAGTGTAAATTTCATCACTAATAAAACATCCAGATAAATTAACAACTGAATTCACAGAATAACAAGAACAAAAATTAGTACCATTTAGTCCTTTTATTTTCGCACCATTGTTGGTACAGCCCTCCTCTGTAAGACTCCTGTTCCATATAACTACTTTTATGTTGTTGTGGCCTCCCATATGTTCTTTGGGGGCGAAAATGTTCAGTAAAGAAACAGTCATCTGCCGGTGGGGGCAACGGTGGAAAATCAATACCTATATCATTGTCACTCTGTGCTCTATACACATCTTTCCCTTTGTCGTGAATATTAGTAGTACTGTTAGTTCTTCCTCTCTGGTTAACGCTGTCATTAGGGTAACCTCTTCTAAAGTGTGACTGCGGATTGGATCCACCAAAAAAGGCTGTACCATTTTCAAAGTCTCGCAAATCTCTTTGTATTTTACACATTTTTTTGTCCCACCACTTTATTCTCATGTGTAGTGATTTTATCTTGAATCTCAATCAAACAAGATTCAAATTTCACCCTATCCAAAGAGGTCATTAAATTAGTACACACTATAGAAATTTCTTTTTTAATATTTGATAATTTGAGAATGTCTCATTCTATTAAGACCTTTAGCCATTCAATAGAAAAATAATGTGCTGCTTTTTCCCATCTTTGTTGAAAAACTTTATCTGTCGCACATGTAACTATGAACGGCTCTGACAGAAATGTCACTGCTCTTAAGCCTCTAGGTACTATATTTAAATCTACGTACCTTTGCAGGCTTGTATAATTGTAATATGTTAACATTTCTTTGTCCATTAAATTTTTCAATTTTGTAAGCAAAGTCTTAACTTCTCCTGGGTATTCAATGGAGCACTTGCCAACATGTGCAAAAGGATTACTTCCTCGTTTATTCCGGGTTTCAGCTAAAATACGCTCCCATACTGGAATACCTGAATTGTTCTCATTAACTCCATTCCTCTCTGTACGATCAGAACTATGCTCCACATTAATGAAGCCATCAAGAGTACATTGGGAGGTACCTGAATTTTCCTCCCTAAAACTTCTTGTAATATTCACACCTGGATCACTGGCCATCAAAGCAGGATACAAAATCTCTATGCAACACCAAACTGTAGTACAAACTGGATTACAATCTGGAACACCACCAAAAGGAACAACAACCAGTGAAAATAAAACTTTATTTTCTCTCTTTTTCACTCTAGCACCTTGGCTCAACAAAAGCCTTCAAGGAGTAACAATTCACATACATCCATAGTATTTATACACCATCATCAACTTATTATACAATTAAACAATTAAATAATCAAATACAAATCTAATTATCTACTTAAAAAAACAATATATTAAATCAAACTTTTCCAGCAACAGTCAATATTTAACCCTTTAGGGGTTAATGTCTCATATTTTAAAATAAAAATCCAAATGTAATGACTGCAACAGTGAAACATGAAGAACATCCACACACATCTGAAAATAATAAGTGATCATCCAACAGAAATAAAGAGGGAGGGAAGACAGGCACCAAGTTTATGCCTATATCTAACCTCTCCACCCTATAACTCTTAGATAAAACAACGTTGACCCCTCTCTGCACTTACCTCACTTCTTCTCCAGCACTCATTAATCCAATAATAACCTGTTCTTGACTGCCTCTCTCCAATTTTTTTTCCACCTTCCCTTTCAACCCAGTATCTCACTCCCAACACCTACCAAATCCCACCTTTGCTCCCTCCCCCTCACAACATAACTAAGGAATGTGCCTCTGGACAAATTAGTTTGTTCCAAACTACATTTTTCCTGATCCCCTTTCACAATAAAAACACACTACACCAAAATGGCATATGATGACTTTTATTGACAACATTGTTAAATATAAAATTAATTGATCTATCATAAAATGTATTAACCACAACATGAACATACTTTCCATATAACAATTTAACAGGGCAGAGTCTTCCAGTCACCTCTGTCCCACAACAAAATAAGAAGCAACACCTCAGCTACTAACTTACTTTTACTTTACCAGAAGCAAAGTGCCACTGCACACTCCATACTCAACCAGCCACCTTGTAACAGTTGAGGGGGAACAGAAGAGGGACAAGCCTGCCCTTCTTCTCTGCCCACCAGCCTGAGATCATTACCTGCTGAATAACTCAGCAAAACATGTGGTATCCAAATTTGTAAATGTATGTCCACAAACATCTCCTCAAGCTGGTGTCATCTGAGGCCTATGATACCTTTACGAAAAGACTCTCCACCTGTAATGCTGAAACCAAGCTCAACTCTATTCGGCCTAACTGGAGCTCATTTCACCACTCAGTAACTGTAGGAGTGACCCAAAATGACAACATCTTTACCTAACAAAAAAAAAATTTGTGGCAACTGCCAAATTTGCAAACTATCTAATATAAGATAAAAAGGCACCTGAAAACTATTGGGCTACCCTTGTGATGACTTCCACTGACTTACAGTCTCTCGCCAAGTCTGAAACCCTTCCAATGTGAGATGAATGAGTTGAAAACCTCTCTCCCTGAAATCCCAGTTATTCAAAAGCCTTTCCCATTGCACTCACAGACTGATTGCCTGTTATTCCCCTGCCCCCTTTGGGCCAAAAAAAACAAGTCCTATAACCTCCCCCAATGTATAGCTGCAACCTTCAGGCCCACAATATTGAGCATATTGACTCATCTCTATCTTTCAACAACACAATCTGCACTCCCTTATCCATCTGGTCTGTTGTAGATCTATCCAATCATATCTCCACTGACACAGAGAACACAACCACATCCCACCACTCCAGCAACCCCAACAACGCGGTCAAACTGAATGCTCCATTATACATCCATATTGAAAATATCACAGAGAAATTATAATCTGCTGAATCTCCTTTCAATAACTTTAATCCCCTCAACAAAATCATGAGTCTGCCTTGAGATTAGCCATCTCATATCAGTCCTACCACCAGCTACTGCCCCCACATTTTTAACATTCGAGCCACTGTCCATGACTTTGTAAAGTCCTGCAACCCTGCCACCAATGCAAATATGCTAATGGCAGCCAAATCCATTTTAACCAACTACACAGCCTTCCTTTTAATCCAAGCATGAGCTATGTATTGCAGTAACAGTTTCTCTGATCAAACCCCCTCTTCCTCAGGCAACTGCAAAAAAAATTCATCAAACTCAGATAAATCCCTACCATATGCCTTGCTTCTCAAAACTGTCCAAGACTGCAAAATCAACTGTCCTGTCACTACAGTCCAATTTGCCGCACCTCCTCCAGCAACACAGTTGGCTCACCTGCTGTTCCCATAGTCAGGTGCCGACACCTGTGAAATTGAAAACAAGGCAAGCTGCCAGCAATCCCATTCTTAGAACTCAACAAATGTACACCTGTAAAGGAAATATTTATCAACAAGCTGTGGAAAAACAATTTCTGTAAAACTAATAAAAGTCATCTAGATTTTGCTGTCTTTGACTGAACACCTGCACCACAGCAATATTGTCAGAATGAAAATGACATTTGTACCATGCAGCCACTCTTGCCACACCACATTTGCCACCCAACATGCCACACCCTACTTTCATTCATCCTTCTAATTATCCAGCCAATAAGCTGCAAAACATGCCTTTGTAAAAAATCCTCCCGTCCCAATATACCCTGCCACATCTAAAAAAAACTGCAAATCCCCTTGATCAACCCAATCCAAATGCCAAAATAAAATCCCATTAAATTGATCCAAAAAGGACAACCACAATCATAACTCAGCATGAACAAGCTTACCAATCCTCATTCAGTGGTGTTTCCTTCTCCCTCATTTTAACAAAATGCCACAGACCTGTAAAAAGTATGGCCAGGATGAATTGTCTGGCAGGCAAAATTCATTATTCCTAAGAGCTCCATGATGTCCCCAATCCACACCTTATCTTTTCCATCACCCAGACAATCTTCTCCCTCAAATGCTTTATCTTCTTGAGTGGCAGACAAAACAACCCCCTCTGCATCCACTAACAATCCTAGAAAATACAATGCCTTGGCAGGGCTTTTCAACATCTGTGTAGCCAAGGGGATACCCAGCTCCTCACATATCACCAGAGACACCCACATAGCCTCAAGCCCTCCTGCATACCCTTCACTTAACAACAACATATCATCCAGATAATGCACAGACTTTTGAGTGCCCACTCATTACTGCCAAATCCAAAGAGGTGCAAGGCTAAATTTCTCAAAGGTGGCACAAGCCACTAAACAACCCATTGGCATGGCCTTGTCAAAATAAAATTTGTTGTCAACCACCATGCCCAACAAAGGACACTCTTCTTCCTTTACTGATAGAAGTTAGAAGGCAGATTCAGTGTGTAACTTTACCAACTACAGATCTGTAAACTCCCTAATGATTTCCACCATGTCATCCAATGAAGCATACATAATCTCTGAATCCTCTTCAGGAATTAAATCATTAACCTGGTTACCCTCAGTACAGGACAAATGTTGAAACAACCAAAATTCACTGGGTGACTTTTTAGGGACCAAACCCAATGGTGACACTTTAAAACACTATAAAATTGCCAAAGGGAGGATAATCAAATGAGCCCAATAACCTGTCACATGCAACTCCTTTTCTACCAAACCTTTCACAACATTCTCTTTCCCCTACATGGAATGTAAATTCTTACAAACTGAGCAATCTCCCCAAACCTCCGACTTAAAAGAAAACCCTATGGAAAATCCCCTTAGTCACTATGCAGCAACCATCAAATCTGGAAAATGCCTGAGCATGTGCCTCAGTGTCTGCACTTTAATGGGAGAATGAGAAACCTGATCTTATTCTCTGACCCTCAAAAGGCAATAATTCCCTCTGTCCTCGAAAGTTATCCTGCCCATGAAACCCCTAGAATCCCATAGGTGATGGAGATAATTCTCCCACATCAGTCTGGAATGAACCCAAATTGACCAAATTCCCTGTCCTGTGGCCACACTGACCTGCTGGATGTATGCCCACATAATTTGAACAAGTGTGTGAAAACCTGCATGCTGCCCATGTATTAAAGGCCTACCACACTACAACTACCTCACCCCCTAGTTTACCCCATCTGGTAGGATCCACAAAGTTAACCATCATAGTAGCTAGCCAAATGTCAGGGTGCCTAACTTCCAATACAATGAGTGATCCACCACTTTCCATTTACAGAACCACTGATCATACTCCATCCAAGCATTTCTTGCCCACAAACTTTGTGCTCCACGAATCTTGAGAAAAATAAGCCAAGAGTGGTGATGCCATTGAATTATCCTTCTCCAAACCAACATGTAGTACATGAAACCTAACACCCAATTCTTCCATGTCCTCGCTTAAAGTTTACCCACTCTCCTCTATCCCATTGCTCCTAACTCCATAAGAAGATCCTTGTTATTTGCTGTCTCAGATTTCAACAACCATTGTACCCCTTCCATGTCAATTAATTCAACTATATTGATTTACTCGCCTTTCGAGATCTTTACAAATGCCAGTATGTATAGGGTCAAAAAGACTCAATCTTCTGCATTATCAAAGGCCTGAATATCTAGCCACTCCCCAGGTCACATCCCAAAATCAGAACTCTCCTCGTGTTTCTATGACTCTACCCCACATAAGCTAGACCCCAAACTTCTCAGTGATGACCTTAAGTTAACTTCTCCACCTAATACTTCCCTCTGGCCCTGGCCCACCTCCATAAAAAACTTCCAATACACCACAGCATCTGCAAAATCACCAAGATGCTGTACTGGTTCCCCTTGACCTATGAATGGCCTACCCCAAAACCTCATAAGAATGGCATATCTGACTGTGCTTACAACAGAATATCATTACCTGTAGCATTATTGTGAGCAGTTCCACCTGGAACATACACTGTGGCACTGTCCACTGACTTCCAAGTCCACTTCCCCTCTGCCATCAACTTGCTCTTTATTTCCTGAACTTGTCTTTTCCTTCTGTATGCATCAGGTTCCTCTACCGTTAAAGACTCTGTCGTTGGCAGTTCTCAAAATATTTCTATGCTTGCAATACAACAGTCAGCCATCTCTGTCTCAAACTGCGAGTTCCAGACATCTGTCAAAGGAAATAAAAAAACATTAATTACTTGGAAAAAAATGTTTCCCCCCTGAGCTACCAAACTACAAGCTTTATGGAACACACTTGGCTTCACCTCCTGCATAACAATAACAGGCCATGAAAGATACCTCCCCTTGACCCTGACGTATATGTACATCCCTGAGTATGGCTCTGCTTCTTGCTCTGTCTCTGCACCAATAAACCTCCTATGCAATACATTACAAAAGCAGTTTCTTAATCTAAAAAAAAAAATATATATTTAACTGTCCACTTATTGCCAAATTAATAATGTCCTTTAATATTTCCTAGTACACAAAATATAGGGCCCGTTTACCCCACAAGTGTGAAACCTACTTATCCCAAAGACAAATCTCCAACAAACATATTAAAAACTTCACAATCAGTTTCAAATCCATATTTATCAAGCAAGTAGGCCTAAAGTAGCACATATTTTGTAAGATGGGTTTCCAAATGAAAGACCCATGGATTTGTGCTCACCTTAGTAACCACAATCACTTTGGCTTCTGGTCCATAAAGACTGAAAAAAACTACTAATTCATTTTCCCCAACAAGAACAAAGTAAGGCCCCATATAAAGCCAATAACCAGAGGTCAGAACCAAACCTTTTACATTTGCTGTAAATATCTTAACCATTATGCCAACTCAACTCCCTACTGCAAAGTAATTTAATTTCCCACCCTAGACTATACATCCTAACTCACATTAAAATGACTTGTTTATTTTTTTTTGTTACTGTTTTATTATTTTCTCTAACATTATTTTTTTCCTGACAAAATACAGCTGCTTGACAAACACAAACATCAAAAGAAGCAGAGGGAGAACAAGTATGGAAAATAGCCTCCTTAAGAAAAAGTACCTCCATTCTCATTCCCCCTTATGGCTGACTGTGCTTTGCATATGTGCGACTAAGTGGCTAATACTTGCAGGCGAATCACAAACCGCAAACATGCTCCTGCAGTCTGGGAACCATCCCAGCAAAATAACCAACAGTTTCTGTTGTACTTCTACCACCAATATGACCAACAAGTCCTTCTTGACCAAAAAATAAATGGCCAACCACTGTCAAAGAAAAAAAAAATGGTGTGGACGAAATAGGGGGTCCTGCTATAATGACAAACCACAAGAAAAAAACAGCCGCCAAATGAAAAACAAAGCCCACAGTATAAACATTTTGTGGACGATTTATTTTTTTATAGTTGACAATTCACAGAGTGAGTTTGATGTTTTATTAATGAATTAAATGAAATCTCAGATTATTTAAAGTTTACTAAAGGTGAAGCTGGATTACATGTACATTTTTTGGAATTATTCCTAGATTGTCTTTACTAAACAATTCAACTGATAGTAAAGTTTATAGAAAAGATACTTTTTCTAATAGTTATCTACATTATAAGAGTGGGCATCCTATGTTTATGAAAAAGAAATCCGTAAAGGACAATTTATTTGGTCTTCTAGATTAATATCTAGGGACGATGATTTTTATAAAGAGATGGTTAATATTATTTATATGTTTAAGGAAAGAGGTTATAGAGAAGCTGATTTGATATGTTTTGCAAATGAAGTAATTAGAAAAAGAAAAACTGTTTTTAAGCCCATTCTAGCACGAAAATAAAGTCTTTATAGTAATATAAATAATAAGAAGATTACTTTTTCTAACAGTAGTTCAATGTTTTTATTGGATATGTCCTGTGATAACAGTTCTATTAAGGAAATTATAAGAAGAACTTGGAAAATTTTACAGGGTAATGCTGATGTTTATAAAGTTGTAGGAGAAGAACCTAAGTTTGTACATCAGCGGAATACAAATTTTAAAAGCTTATTAGAGAAGAATGGAACGCGTATGGAAGTGACTAGTACAAACAAACAGAAAGGGGTGTTTACTTGTGGGCTGTGTAGTATTTGTTGGTTCATTTTAGAAAGTTCTTTTGTACTTTTAGAATTTTGTAATTATACTATTTATTTGAAACATAGATTTACCTCTAAGACGTCTGGTATCGTATAAACAGGTTTATGTTCAGGATGTCCTTCCTGCCTTTTATATTGGTATGTCCACACATTCCTTAGAAAAAAAGGTTAAGGAACATCTTTATGCTATGAAAAGTAAAGATCATAACAATGCTTTATATTAACATACTCTCATTTGTAATAAATATAAAAAGTTTATGTTTTCTGTTATAGATTTTTTTGCCTCAAGATCTAAGGCATGGGGATTATAAAAGCTTTATAAAAGTCATTTAGAAGGTTTAAAAACTAAGTGGCAGATTAAGTTAAATGCTAACAGATTCCCAGGTCTAATGAATCAGTAAACATTAAATGTTTTTTTTTTTTAAAATAGGAAACTGAAAATTAAGTAGATTTATGTACTTTTAGTTCATACAGTCAAAGTTTATGTGAGTTTTGTATGTAAATTTGATTTTTGCAACTTTTTATATCTGCTAATTAAATTTGAAATGTGATTGGTTACTTGTTCTTATTTAAATAGATGCGTTAATTGACTTGATTATTTTCTGAAGAAGTCTTTTAGATGAAAGCATTGTTAAACTGTTTTGAGCACTAAAGTTCTGTCATTTTCTGTTTATTTGGTGTTTTTTGTGGTGTTTTTGTTTTATTACATTTACATCAGAGTTTAGCTTGTTGTTGCTGTTCTTACATAAAACTACTTTAGCCCCTCCCTACACTTATCTCACTTCTTCTCTAGCACTCATCCCTCTAACCTTAACCCTTTCCTGACATAGTCTCTCCCAAATCTTTCCTCCTTCCCTTTCAACCAAACAGCTCATTGCCAACACCTACCACCCCCTCACATAATAAGACTATGCAAAGTATCTCTGGACAAATTACTTTGTTCCAAACTACATTTAGAAGAAATGACACAGTCTCCATTTTATTTCATAGAAAGAATAGATATTGTGCAGACACACTGTACCTGAATAGGTCCTGAGAAATGTGTGTCACGTGCTGGAGATTCTCTTATTGGTAGTGCAGAAATCTTCAACTCCTCTGTAGAAGTTCATAAACTTCCCCACAGTACTGCAATGAAGCCTGCCACCACTGAAAGAAATACAGTTAAAGTTCCTGCTGGATAAGATCAGGGCTGCACTGTTAAAACAGGTAAGAACTGGCTTAAGTGTAATATAGTGCTGAAGCAACTTCAGTAGTGTCCTAAAAGTGTGGAAGTGTTCAAAACTTGGATGGGAACACTCAGATGAGGAGCCAAGCAATGACTTTGTACAAAAAGTTTAAAATATGATACTGTGTATCTTAATATTTGAAAAAAGTCTGCTATACAAACAGAAAAAAACAGCACATTCTGAAATTTGCTATTCTACCTTGTAAGTGGTTTCATAGTGGACTTCACCCACTTGCTTTCTCAAAAAAAGAGGGCTTTTGCTCCCACATCCCCTGAAACCATTACATAATATTCCAGGATAACATTATCGCAGTCTCATTATACTTTTCTCAACTTTAACACGTGTAATGCTGAGGGATACAACTACGGTCCTTAATGAGGACCTCTGTGCTAGTAATGGTAAAAAAGAAATATGGTGAATGATGAGCCAAACTACTCAAAGTAATAAGGCACAACACAAAGATGCAATGCACTCCTCCAGCTGTTGTGCTATGAGGTGACATCAGCTCCAAGGCAAAGAATGATTAAACCCGTAAATGTGACCCAGACATTCCAAGTTTGATTAGTAGTCTGTGTTCTAGAAGAGCTGGTGGGGAGAGGGCAGTGGTGATCATGCAGTGCCCTATCACCTCTATCTGGACAGCAGAGATGGCTACATGCCTGTTGTGTACAGTCCATCTCTGAATCCCTGAGACCAGAGACAAGTGAAAGATACCTTTTTACAGGGGAGACCAGGACATTTGTGAGATCACATCACTCACAGAAGTGGATGACACCTTCTTCTAATGGTCCGTGACTTACCCACTGCCTGAGTCTCAATGGCCATGCATGGAAGGAAGGTAAGATCTAAGCAGAATGATTCCTAATGCCTACCTGGATGAAGAGCTCTTAGTACTGTCTCTTACCCATGTGGAAGTAATAAGCTATTCTGGGCCGTTTGATTGTTAGCAGACAAAAATAACAATCTAGAAAAAAAAATGGAAGTACTGAATGTGACAAATGTACCTTAGATAACTATATGTGCAAGATATCATGAGATGAGAATCTGACCTTTTAGTTTTATTTTATTTTTATTCTTCTTTATTCACTCTCATTTCTAAGTTTACTGTATGTAGCGGTGGTATTTTTTCTGAAGGGGTACAATTTGGAGCAACACATTAGTAATTTCTACTCCAAGAACTACATTATGCATCATCAGGTTGAACAATCCTCCAGACATAGTACATGGTATAAGACCAAGTGACAGGTCTCCATGTTAGTTGACTGGAATCTGATGTATTATTACAGCAGCTTCGGAAAATGAAGTCAGTGTGAAGTAAGGTGAACAGTTAAACAGCTAATTGAGACTTCTTATGAATGTTTTATTTTCCAGTACTTTAAGTATGAACGGATCTCTAATCTCTTCAGTTTGAACATTCCTCTGTTGCCCTACCTTACAGTTAAAAAAAGGAAGGTTTAAAAATGATTTCTTTTGTTGCAGAACTTTTCACTTAATTTTCTATCAAAATATGAAAACTACAACTATGGACTCTTTAAGTGTGAATAGTATTGAAAACTGACATACTTAAAACATGTCCTAAATTAAACCAAACTGCAGGACTTCTATGGGCAAGGTTTATAAAGGCTCCAGGGCCATTACTCTGGTACACACTTATGAACGTATGAACCTATAAAGTAGTGATTAGATACAAATGGTTGCAGAAAATGTCAGTATTAGCTAGCACAATGCATACATTAAGATTCAGCACAGCAGACTATGTTCTATCAGTAGGTCAACTCTCTTTGTACTATATAATCCTGCAGGAATTTTAACTGAAAATGAATTGAATGACTTTGTTAGCACTATAATCACAACAATATGTTCTAGTGAGTACATGTTGGAATACTCACACTGATAAAACTACAGCTGTAAAAAAAGTGTTTTATTCTGTTTACTAATATATTTATTTGAATGACCGACTGACAAGTCTGACCAGAACTGCTTCATTTATGGCGCAAATGTACTTTGTATGTCTAATGAAATATTATTCTACAATTGTTCTAAATGCTGGGATGCCACAGAATGTCCATTCATTTTACAAAAGCAAATGTCTTTGGCATCCAAAGACAAGATGACGTTCACTCACAAAACAACTTATTGTTGACCATGACTGAGTCAAGTCTTAATCAGCAGGGGACCATGATTGCAACACCACTGTTACTCCAGCATTTAGCTGCCATGAGAAGATTAAAGGATTATCCATGTATTAAACCATACATTTGTAGTCATTAATTAAAATACATCTGCAAGTTAACCATGAAAGATGAAAGAGTCATGCTAGCTGTTGTTATGACTGAGTATGTGCCTGAAGTATCAGCTATCCAGTATCAGCTAATGTCCTGGACATCCATATTCCGTCCCCACCCCTAGCCAAGGAAACCACGGTGAAAAACTTCTCAAAAGCAAACTTCACACTTCTCAAAACTGAGGTGAATCCTTCAAAGCCCCTGGGCCAGTGGAAAATACGGCCCAAAATGCAGAATCCTTTACAAAAGCATTCTATGGACACCTACAGGAATGCATGGAGCATGCTATCCCAAATAAAACCAAGACTCACTCATCCAAAGGCATGAGACCTGTCTGGTGGACCCCAGCCATAGATAAGCTATACAACAGAAGGAGAAAGCTACTACATGAAAGAGCAAAATCCCAACAAGGGAACGCATCACTGATCAGTACTAGCAAGAAACTACGATCCCTCATAAAATCATCTAAGGCGAGCTTCGAAAGAAAAATTGCACAAGACACTAAAGATAATCACAAGGCCTTCTTTAGTTATGTCAGAAACCTGGGAGGCAACTTCCAGATATGCTCTGAGTTAGTGCAAATGACAAAAAAATACACTGAACCCACAGACATTGCCAACATCCTGACAGAAAGGTTCAGTGCAAACTTCTCTCTCCCTTCCCCCCAAAAGAGCAAATGTCTATCCCAACAGAGTGTAGCCTTCCTGAGATCACAGATGCACAGGTGAGAACTGCCCTCTCCAAAGCAAAAAACACAGCATCAATGGGACCAGACGGTATCCCGGGCTGTGTCTTACATGAGCTCCAAGAAGAACTAAACTCTCATATAAAGTCACTGTTCAATCTCAGCCTTACTACAGGATATGTACCCAAGGAATGGCGTACAGCAACAGTGGTCCCACTCCACAAAGGTGGTGCCACAACAGACACCAGAAACTATCGTCCTATAAGCCTGACTAGCCTGGTCTGCAAAGCTATGGAGCGTATCATCATGGAAATCATAAACAAAGACATTGGGAACCTCCAGACACTGGATCCTTTTAAAATATTTGCCTCTCTTACAATAAGAAAATAATCTAGTAGAGGGGTAGCCATCAAATTATGTTTTTCTTCCACTATAACCATGGACTGTATGAACCCAATAACCCAATTGTACCAAGACTTAATTTTTAAATTTCTGGGTTGAAGTCTATCCAAAACTACAAGGGCTTCTATCAGATCTTTGGACCTCTTAAAATTATTATAAATTATTCTCTGAATCTCTTTGGTATCTATGAGATCAAAAATGTCAGAAATCCTTTATTTGACTGCTTGAGATACATGAGCAGTGAAATCAGAGCCATGTGGGTTATTTTCTTGATGACTGTTCTTGTTGTTTGTGTTAATGTTGACTTGACCTAACAATGAGGAGATTGACCCTTTATCTGTGGACACTATGGGTAATTGAGGAATTGGTGGAGCATTTGAGTTATCTGTGGGTACTATGCTGGTAACAGAACCTCTCTCCTCATTAAAGGGTCTTTGATTTGAAGGATTTATTTTGTTCTTACCTACAAATTGAGCTAATATGCTTCTACCTTCTTCGTTAAGTGCTTCAATAAACACATGTAAATATTCATCTTTTTGTGCTGTTTGAACCACTGCTTGATTAACAGAAAGTCCTGAAGTCTCACTACCTGCAGAATTAGGCTAGGAATTATCCATGGGCTCCTATACTGTTGTTTCCTTCCTGATCTTCCTTCTAGGACTTTTAGGAGCTAAATCTTCTTCCACATTATGTGACTGAGAGATTTACTACTGGCCTCTTCCCATTCAACTATAACATTTCTGAGAATTGCTCATTCTCTTTTCCTGAATACCCTTCAAAGAACTGTTTGGATTCTTCTGCAACATTATTCCACTTCTGTTTAAAATCCATTATTAGAGCCATAACTAAATTCCTGCAAACTGAATAAATAGTAAATAAATGTCTATAATTAAAATTATCTTTCTCTCTCCTTTTTAGGTCAGTTTAACTGAAGTAGACATCTCTCATTATAATATTTGAAAGATGAATAATTACCTAATTGATTTAAATTTAAATTAATTAAGTTATTAAAATGAAGAAAATTCCATTGATTTGAAATGTTAACATGCTGCTATTAAAATGAACTGTGCTTAAAATCCTGAGCCTGCAAAATGGCTGCCTGATGAATATTAAGTGGCAGTAGTAAGTGCTGGTTTCTGTACTGACTACTTTGTGCTGTGCATTTAACCATGTAAAATGGGGAATGTGGTTATTGATTGTATGTGAAGTGATTGTAATAATGAGTATATGGTGGCTTTTTTCCTACATTTTTATATACTGTGTCTTTAAGGAGGGGGAAAACGAGTTGCACTTGAAATTGCTGAAGCATGTTGGCTGGGTATGCTTGGTTGTTGGATACTTAATTTGACTTTAATTCCATTCTTTCTCTAGCTCTCTTTTTTGTTGTATGTGTGTAGAATGGAAGAAGTGCCTGGCTGGATACGATGAACAGCCACTGTGATCCATAGAAGCAATAGAAGCAGAACTGTTATTAAGAATAATGGCTCTCTTTCTATCGGTTGAGAGTGAGTGGCTAGCTTAACCATTGTTCTTGCCTGGTTACAGCAGTCACTGCAGCATCAATGGAACTGATGACTCGTCATTGGTGTATCTGTGAGAAGGATGGGTGAGGGATGGATCTTTTGCCATGTTTCTCATTTTTTGGATGGGCTGACAGTCATCCTCTCCACTGCCATGATTTATATGACCATCCCAGATTTACCTCAAATTTTTTCTGTCCCTCTTTTGCCCTCATGAGCTGATAGGTTTTGAGGGAATGGTAGATGTTTGTCTTCATGGATAATGACAATAATTAGAGTTATAGATTTCTTTCACTTCAGCAAATTTGTTTTAATACATCTTCTCTTATTCCATCGGCATCTCATTTACTAGAGGTAATATTGCATGAAATGTATATGATTGTCCCTGATTCTGTTGAAATTTTTCCCTATTGACTTTAGAGCTGTGCTGCTATTAAATGATGAAAGCCTTAGGTAAGGACTCGATAATGTATGCTTCAAAAGGCATTGACTGCCTGCATCATGTTCAGAATCTGAAAATGTGAAAACTATGATGTTTATTATTATTTTTTTAATCAGCAATACATTGTTTGCTATGTGGGCTGTATGTGATGTGAACTGTTCAGATGGGGAACAACAGTGCTTGATGCAATAAACATTTCTTGAAAATGTTGCTTGGAAATTGGATAGAGATGGAGACTGACTTAAGTGATTTGTTGATGACAATTGAAAAACCATTGAGAGGGGCCCAGAACAATACAAAAGAGGGAGCAGAACAAACAAATAGTGATTCAGATGAACTAGTCAGATAGTTTAACTGTAAACTAAATAATTAGACTAATTGAAAATGTACCAAACAACTGACTCAGTGAAAGCAAACGCTCATTTTTAATAGATGGACAGAAGTCTTGTCTTGTTCAATGCAATGCTGTCTGCAAAGTGTCTGTTGCTTATGGAGAAAATTCCCTTATTATAAGGGCTCAACCCCTCCATACCTGGTAAAAGAGTGAGACAAACTATCTTGTTCACAAGATCTTTATTATTGTTTCAAGACTAAATGACTAGTTCATACATTTTAAAGCAGCATCAACTTGTAAGTGTGCTTTGAAGTGATATAGCACATACTTTTAAAGATGTGGAGACTGATGGTCTCTCTAAAAGCTTGTTAAGTATTGATGACTGAAAAATAGAATTGGTTCTTTCTCCATTCATGAGTTAAGAAGCAAAAATAAATAAATGCACAAATAAATAAATAAAAATAAAAAAATCAGAATACGAGAAAGATGTGAAGAAAATGGAATGAGTTTAAAAATCCAGTGTGATTTGAAGCTCAAATGTGGAAATATACATCTGTTTCATTTACATTTAAATTATTCCCTACAGCTCTTCCTGGCACTCATTTTGAGATTTGCTCTCGGCAGCAGACAACTAGTTCTCAGTATGGATTTCAAAACTCTGAAATCAAAGTTATATTCCCCTAACTCACAGCTGTGGTTTCCTAAGTGTTAATTGCTTTTTTATTTTACTACTAGAAAGCCTTAGGCCATTTAATTTTACAGAAAAGTAAACTCATCAATAATTTGTATGGCAAGAGACATTCAATTTTCGCTGGCATGGCAACTTGTGATTCAGAATATGTTTAGACTGTATGTAGCACCTGTCGTCTCCAGTCAATTGCTTGATTGCGCATGATGACCAGTGATGTAAGGACCTGATATCTTCCACACATAAATAAAAAAAGTTCCTTATGTTTTGGCGACAAGAAAATGATGATCCTTAAATCACTATAGGAAGGTAATAGAAACATACATAATAAAGTAGGTAATTAGGGAATGAATTTATAAAAAAAGTTGTACCATGGCACTAAACAATAACAATTTGATAACATTTATAAAAAGAAGCGCAGACATTATCAACATCAAAGTGTCATCATTAAAGAATGTTTAGACAACACTTAGCAAGGACACTTGTCAGGAAACTTTTGAATCATGAATGTAATAGCATGTGAGAGTTTGACATTAATTCATGCGTTTGCATTTAGAAATGTAAGCTTCAGTCATGGTAATTATCTACAAATGCACAACTAGGCTGTATGAACCAAATATCTAGCCTTAACAATGTCGAAAGAAGAGGCTTTGATTAACTTTATTTTGTCCATATTTGCTTGCAACACAGTTTCTGAGGTTCTAGAATACTGTTTAGAAATCACAACATAAGAAAACCGAAAGTGTGATTAATGGCAAGTCACAATGCCCTTATACTAGTCTTCTGCAATCAACAAGCAAGAAACATTTTGATTTTGAGTAAAATTTTCATTCCATCTTTAGACATAACTTCATAACAGGGACAGCTATTAATTTCATAATTCCCTACTCATATATTACATAAAACTGAGTCACCACAAACTAGAACATAAAGGAGAGTTATAGCTTTGTTGCTCTGTTTCTAGCTTTTTTTATTTAGAACATTATACAATTGTACAGTTGATAAATCACTTTCAGTTTGTACTAATACTTTTTGTACTTTAGGTTAATAGCTGTTTCATGCATTTGTTAATTTCTAGCCCATTTTTAATTTCCCACATACCCACATGAAGGCTGCTACAGATACCTTCTGACATGTACATGTATTCACTTCCTTATGCTGAGTACTAGTTTTCTGACTCTTACTGTCATATAGTACTTGGGTCTTAAGTCTCAAAATGTGTAATGGAACCAGTATCTTGGACACGGAATATTGTTTCTTCCATAGGCATAACAGTGGTCCAGGCTTTATCATAACATTTTATCTTTCTGTAGAGAATGACATAAACAGTGCTCCCATGTTGTGCCCTCTTCCTGGTCTTTAGCTTTTCATTATTTTTTATTAACCCACAAAATGATGCTGTTAAGACAGCATTAACAGTTTACAAAAAAAATATATAAATGTCCAAGGTCTATAAAAATGCAGACATAGACAAACCATGGTCTAAGAAGGAATTACATTCAATTTGGAACACAGCAATAATTACGAAAAGAAGGAAGAGAAACATGACTCATTAAGGTGGTACTAAGGCTGGAAGTCACCACTTAGCTATGATATACAAACTGAATGATAAGCATACAGTGGATAAATATGCCACAGGAACAGGTCTAAAAGAAGACAAATGTGGAACAGAATTATACTGATATGCTAAAAAAAACATACACTTGTACGCTACATATAAGGGGAGGTAATGAAAATGTAAGAGACCTGGAGAACACCTAGATGGAAAAATGTTTCTGATGACAGCTTTTCAACTCCAAGAAAATGGTGATGAACAGGCAGGAATAATAAACAGGTTATCATATGTATCACAATTACTGTGGTAACACTGAAGACTGTGTGTGCGTGTGTGTGTGGTGTGTGTGCATGTGTCCGTGTCTGTGTGTGTGTGTGTGTGTGTGTGTGTGTGTGTGTGTGTGTGTGTGTGTGTGTGTGTGTGTGTGTGTGTGTGTGTGTGTGTGGGTGTGCTCGTATATTACTATAGGTACAGGTATTGGTACTAGCATCAGGATTAGTATTAGTAACAGAAGTAATAGTAGCAAACCATTGTATCTATGCTCCAACTAATTGTTTACCTTATAAATCTGCCAGGTGGTATAAAATTAAAAGCAGACCCTCCATAGCTATTCAAACACTGGATTCTGTTAACTACAGTTTATGCACAAACTATGATCCAAAAAGAGTCATATCTATAATCATAGACCAAAAGCTCTATTACTTCAATCATTTTGGCAACATAACCACAGTTAACATTTCATTAGATGAAATTATATATTCTGTTACTTTAAATTGCATCCATAACTTCCAGACTTAAAGTTACAGAGAGAATTGGTAGTGGAGTCATTATATGAGTTTAAATTCTAATACATATCACATGAACAAAGCTTTGAGCACTTTCTTTGCCTGAGGACCAAACAAGCTAATTTGTGATCACTATGTTGAGGGTATCTAAAGCTTTGCACAGGTATAGTTTATCTACCTTTGCACAGTTTATCTCTCCTTCTATAACACCCAAGTGATGCCTTACCCACAACTGGATTTATGTCACTATATTATTAAGATATCAAAACAAATATTACATGTCTTACTGTATTAAATCAGTTTTCTTTTACTTAGCTGACCCAACAACCAATTAAGCCAAATAAACAGACTTGAACACATTAGTTCAATAAGAAAATCTTGCCCAACTGTCTAGAAAGCCTCAGCATATCAGCACTCACTGGGCATTTTCTTAGCAACCACTGCTTAGTACAAACCCAGAGGTGAAATCATTACCTATTTCTTTCAGCATCTCAGATAGGTCTCATGCTACAATGTAAAATGAATTCATTTATCCCCCACAAATCGTGCTGATTATCCAGCTATCACTGCAGGAAAGACATCCCAAAATTAGCAGAGTGTCATAGAAAATCATGTGTAATGGATGATAAGGAAATTAAGCTAGTGATTAAAGAATGACTGTCAGACTTGGGCAATTCTTTAATGAGTTAGCAAAGCTATTGTTCCTCAAATGAACCTTTGTAAAACTTTGATGAAAACTGCCATGTCTAACTGCTTCTCCCATTGGCAAACCTGATTATCGCATGCCACTAAAACATCTACCATGATATCCATAGCCACAGAGGCTTTACCTCTGTATATGAGCAGATAACTAACTGAAGCTCTTATCCCTAAAGGAAACTTATATATCTGCATTTTCCATTCCTTTCTAGTACCACTTTGTCTTGTCTTGGGTCAGGCCTAGACACTTTATTTAGCCGCAGAAGTCCATATTCAAGTTTATTATGCTGCTGAAATATAAGATGTGTTACAAATAAATGGCATATAGGCAAACAAGTATAAAATAATTATATACACAACAATATCAAGGTACAAACAGTTTATTGAAAGCAGAACATGCCTCTGATGTCTAGACTGGAATGAATTATGTAAATATTTTCCACTTTTTAGTTGTTGGAATAAAATAAACATACCCAAAGTAAAACAAAATAATACATTCAAATGTTAGAAATGTTTCAGATGTTATCCATGACTGAAAGCCATGTCATATGCCTGCAATGCATTGACTTAACTTGACTTTTGATTAAATTGCTACTGTCACTAGTACTTCAGAGTAAAAGAAACACTTGACCTATTTTGGTGAGTGTTTTTCTGTGTGTCCCTGCCCTGATAGGGAGGTTCTCTTTTTCATTTGTCAGCTTAGCGTATATATTTTGTTACAAAGCTGAGATACAAAGACAGCTGTTTGTAAAGGTTGCTTGAACCAGTGGGGAACCATGTAAGTGTGTCTACTGTATGTTGACTTATTTCATTTTTCTTTCCATTTCTTCTTTTTCATTTTAAATTGATTTTGTCTGTAGTTGCACAGTGTCAGAAATGGTTCACTAGTCTGGCATTCTCCTGCTTTTTCAGACAATGTTTGCTATACAGATGAGAAATGTGAGTTGCAACTCACTATAACGAATGCCTGTACCATTTGTAGCAGTGTTTGCAGCATGCTGATTTACTTATTATTATTATTTTTTTATTTCATTGCTTCTTTTATTTGGAATTGGTTACACCACAGGTGGTTGAGGTGAGGAAATGCTTCGCTATCCTTACTGTCCTTAACTAGACAGGATGGTCCCTTTTCATCTATCATCTTTGGATGTATATTGAGCAAAAAGCTGTGGGACATGAGTAAAAGTGGCTGCACAGTTTTGCACATACATCTGCATTTCTTTTTTTTCATGCATGAAGCAGGAAAAGCAGTCAGGGTGTTTTCTTTGTCTATGTGTTGAAAAGTTGTTGGCTTATTATTTAGAAACATAACTGTCACTGTAACAAAAACTATGTTCTGTGTGGTTAGCATTTTAGACTTAGTACACGATGCACTGAATTCTTAGTTTTCCTTGTGGTATATTACTGTCACAGTCTCTGTGCATTTAATGTATAGGTCAGGAAACTCATTTATGACTGCATACTTCTTTAGGAGTGAGGGGCATTCTCTCACACTTTGTCAGTATAGTGATAAACAGACTGCCAATGAACAGCCAGCTTTACTTATTTTCTTATAAATAATCATCATCTTCATACTGCAGACAGAGGGTCATTCTTACATCACCCTCTGGCACCCAAACCTTCCACAATTAATGCCAGCTAGTAAACTATTGGTGTACTACAATGAGCTTTTACCAAATGATAAAATTAGAGTTTCATCAGTTCAGTTAGATAATCACTCTCCTTATCATATTGTATAGACAACACACCTCCAAAAAAGGAAAATATGTCAAGAACTTAAGAACAGGGGGTGACAACTCTCTCTCTCTTGTTTGACCATCATACGACAATAGTTGCCAGAAAATCCTTTTATTTAGCACAGTTAATTAATGAAGGGATGTAATCTGGGTCTAAAGAGACAAACACCTTCTTAAATTCATGGATAATTAATTATTGAGTACAGCACCCTCTTTGGAATGCATCTCACTAAACATATCAAAACAAATAGAAAGATTCAAAGGTTTCCATACAAAAAGATCACAAGCCTAGTGCCCCTGGGTAACCAGAAGAAGCTAGAAGTTCTCTGCCTTTATTCAGTGCCGCATATACACTAAAGGGAGTTTTTGTCTCATTTACCATGCATTGCACACCCAGTGTCTTGGACTTCCTAGACCAATATTTGAACCATGGCTCTAAATAATCGACAACAGATAAAGTATGGTAAAGGGACAGATTTATAACCAGACATCTCCTAAACCTCTGGAATAAACTTCCCCTATGTGTTAAGTATAGCAAAACACTGTCTTCATTCAAATATAGCCTAAATGACTGGCTAAATTTACTCTGGGATTTACTTCTGTGCTGTGTCCCTCCAGGAGAAAGGAGGTGTGGCATATGGAAGGATGCTAATATGGTAGGAATGGCCACGAAACTCAGTGGCCTTGGAATATTAATGAAATCTATGAAGTATGAAACATGATTTAAATAGATAATGCACAACAGCAGAACACCCCGAAGTGGCCTATTAGAACAGAAACTATGTCATTAGAGTCTTTGCCATACATAGCAATGAGAAGCTTATTTGAGAACTATGGAACTATAATTTCAGAGATTCTTTGTGCCTGTTTTTTTTTTTCAGTATGTAAGTGCTAGTTAAACCAAACATGCACTACAAGGAACTGCTCATCAGATCAGATTATTTCTGGGATTTTTTTCCTAAAAAATCTGGTATTGCCTTTGTCAGACTGAGGGTGTTACATAAATTCATATAAGTCAGCCATTTTCACTTTTAATTTATAAATTCTTTCTGGCACCACCAACTCCTGTCAACATGGAACATGTGGACATCACTGATGACGAACCACTGGATTTTCTTTAAAATGAACTACATCATTACAGTGTGTGAGTCATATTGCATATTTGCTAAGGCAAGCACAATGTTTAGATTTTATATACAACACCCACTGTGTGAAACCTTGGGTCTGTTATGAGCTTTGGAAGTTACCATTGTGGAATCAATAAATGAATATTTATTGGATTTTTGGAGTGCTAGATTCTTTTGGTTTTATATATACATATATATATATACATATATATATATATATATATATATATAGAGAGAGAGAGAGAGAGAGAGAGATACACACATAGATATTATATTATATATATATATATATATATATATATATATATATATATATATATATATATATATATAATAGAGAAAGAGATCAATATATTTGGATAATTCCTCACTGAAAGGTAGATTAATATTAACTAATCTAAACACATAGCATTTTTCAAAGTGAGGGCATGTGCAAGATACAGCAGAAGAAATCAGAAGTTTTGACTCAATATAAATGTGCAGATGTACAGGAATGTCAGCACACTGCCATGAGGGTAGCAACCTAACAACTGAGGCAGCATATAGAAATATCATCAGCAGTAAAAAGTGAATCAGACTTCCAGACTCACACCAAAAAGTGGTGGATGGCAAGGTGGTAGACTAAGAAAAATCTGGCACCATCACTAGAGAAAATGTAAACAAGAAAAGGATAGAGTTTCATAATAGCAAAATGAGAGTAAACATGAGACCAAATACATAAGAACTCTCTGAAAATAGATACAGATACCTCTGATATCCTGAAATTTCTTTATTACAGGCCACTGACCAGCAATAATTAGAGGAACTTCCACATTAAAGAAATGTTTTGCTTTTTGTGGGTTATTCACCAGTCAAATGATTATAAAGATGAATCATAAACAGCCTTTTCTTTTTTTTGGACTATATTTTTTGATGTTGCTTATATTTTGGAAAATGCAGTGAGGGATAACACCAGAGAAGAGTGATTTATGGTATCATTAAAAGCTAGTAAGATGCTTCTGCAGTCACTAAATGTACTCTGTGGGGATCATAATACTAATTATAGGATGGTTTTAATGCTCCCCTTTAGAATCTCAAAAGAAGAATAGCTCAAAACATACAATATCAAGCCCAAATGCTCAAATCTTGTTAAGTTCAAGTGGGTAAAATGAAAAGGAACAGTGTTTCTTTTTGCCAGAATCTGAACTGTGCCATATTTTGGCATAGTAGGTATTGGGGTATTGATCATTTCCCCACTGAGATGTGACCTTAGGTTTGAAATATATAAGTAGCAGGGGGGTGGGGAGTGCATTTATCAGATTCTATAAATCTCTGTAGTAAAGCTAATACTTGTATACCACATCTTGAAAAACAGTTTTTGTATCCTGTCCTATGACATCTTGTAGGCTAGAGTCAGTAGTGATACCCTGTGACAACTTTTAGTTTGATTCCATTTGAAGCTGCAAATCATTTTCTTAAAATCACTTTTGGATATGCATTTTTCTGTAATGTTTATACTAAATTTTGAACAAATAGTAATACATTACTGTGAATCTGTATGCTTCAATGTAAACTTTATTATTAGCAATTACATTAGTTATTTATTCTGTTAAAATCCACATTTATGCCGATAACATCTTTTTTTTCATTTAGGTTTTTAGTACTTTAGTAAAGGCATATTTTAACAAAAGTCTAAAATTGAAATTGTACTGCATACAACACTTTATATACACATGCTTACCATAAATGCAAACAGTACTAACTCATATATATATATATATATATATATATATATATATATATATATATATATATATATATATATATATATGGATCTACTTCATTTGCCCTAACTTCCGATTGACCGACAGCCATTTGCCCAAGACCATTTGACCAAAATTTAATTTGACCGACACTTCATATGACTGACAAGTATTATTGGCAAGAAAATGGAAGTCAAACATATGTCATATGCTGCCCGGCTGAAACTCCAGCTCTATTCAGTCAGTATACACCCTACTCAGGCGGCGATGATATGTCATATGCTGCCGCTGAGAAGAAACTCCAGCTCTATTCAGTCACATCCAGACACTCACTCATCATGCCCGAATCCAGAGCCACAAGAGCGAGAGATTTGAACCTCAACACAGAAATAAATAGGGCGTGCTGGGAGGGACAGATTCATAGACCAGGCTCACTCTACTACTAGACAGGGGGCAGTAAACTAAAACCTAAAATGGGGCATAGTATTCTCATTCCAAGGTGGGAAGCCACACACACACTCAGGGCTTATATAAATGATGAATATGCCCCTTCCCCACTGTAGTGCTACCCTGGAGTTAGAATATATAGTTAGGGGGGGCACACGATATTCTTCTTTTATGGGAAGTCCCCACTGAAATTTTATATGAGTTTATTTTTTACATCAATAATACTACTTGATTTCTGAATTTTTCGCATAAAATTTCAGTTGAGTTTGTAGAACTTTTGGATGTCAAAGTAGTTTATGACACTAATGGCTATATTACAACTGAATTACATAGAAAGCCCTGTCATTGTAACCATTTTCTTTATAAGGAGAGTATGCATCCACCGCATGTGTTTAGAAGTGTGGTTAGAAGTCAAGTGTATAGAGCCTCAAGGGTGAATGATAAGGACTCAGAATTTATCAGACAAACTGAGTCCATGAAGGAAGCCTTTGTTACCAGGGGCTATATGCACAGATATGTGCAGGATAATATTGAAATAGTCTCTGATTTAAGAACTAGTAAGGTTAGGCCCTGTTTCAGTGAAAAATACACATAATTTGCAGGTTCAGAAAAATGATAAATTAAAAGAGTGCTTGTTTTATTCGAGTGATATTAAGCAATATAAAGAAATTATCGAGAAACACTGGGGTATCCTGACTACAGATAATGATGTTAGAGCTATAGTAGATACTAGACCCGGGTTTGTATATAAAAATATGAAGTTCCTAAAGAGACATCTATGTTACCCTAAGAGTGTACCTACAAATTTGAGCCAAGGATGCACTGCTGCATGTGGACACTGTCAAGCTTGCAAATACATTGACAATACAGGAAAATGTAATCATCCTGATCAGAATAAAGTGTTCAATTTTAATGTTTCTGTGACATGCAGCAGTGCCCATTTGGTTTATTTGGTTTACTGCATAGTTTGTACAAAATTCTATGTTGGTAAGACTGATTAGATTGCTTAGAGGCAGGATTACAGAACACTATTATCATACAGGTAAAGGTGATACAGTCAGTGCTTTATCTAAACATACTGTAGATATGGATACATCTCATATCTTTAAGTTTATGGTAATAGGACATATATATGAGAATATCAGGAAAAGGGATATCAGGAATCAAACCAAGCAGTTAGAAGCCAAGTGGATAGTTAGATTACATGGAGATTATGGTCATGGCCTGAATGACAGAGTAACTCTGAGAACAAAACTTAAAGCCAGACCTTTAAATAGAAAATAGTCTGGCGCTTGTCTTGAACCATCATTATATAAATAGTGCATTTTATATTTTTTTATTTTTTTATATTATATATATTTATATATATATATATATATATATATATATATATATATATATATATATATATATTTTATGTATATGCCTTTGTATATATGTATGCTTGTATTTATATTGTATAGAGTAACTTAAGATGTTTTACATTTGTAGAAGGTCGCATATTTATGTGTTTGCATATTGCTCAATGAGTGTATTTCAAGGCATAAGTGTTTAAGAAAGTTAATCAGTTAGTCATGTGATTTTTTAATTAATGTATTTAATGAACTGAATTTTCAGTTGTTTCTTGCATCTGATGAAGTAGCTTTGCTACGAAAGCACTTACGCTTTTATACTTTGTACAATAAAAACGGATTTAACTTGGAGTTCTTTGTTCATCCTTGTATCCTGTTTTATATTTTTTACATATTTTTTATTATTTTCTAAAAATTAATACATAGTCAAGATAATTTTTTAATTATTCCTGTCAAGAAGTTTTCTACTGGAGATCTCTAGATGAGCAATTTGAAGAACCCACACCAGGAGAGCGCAGTGAAGAAAGAACTACATCTTATAGTAACAATTAGTAACAATTAGTAACTTATTAGTAACAAACATCCAAGAACTGTCACTAAAAATGGGCAAATTCAAAAACAAAATGGATATTATCAAACAAGAATGCAGTAAACAACTGGAACTTCTAAATGGAATAGCAAAAAAACAATCTGAACAGATTCTTGCCTTACAGGAAACTGTAACTAACCTGGATACTCGAGTGACAGAAAATGAACATCAAAATGAATTTCTTCTGAAACAAAACACCAGGCTGATTGAGAAACTGGAAGACCTTGAAAGTAGATCAAGGAGGAATAACATAAGAATATATGGAATTCCAGAGAAAGAAGAGGGAGCTAACATGATTCATATCCTCAATAAGTGGTTTCTATCAGCACTAAAAATGCCTCAATCCCTCTCTTTTGGAACTGAGAGGGTTCATTGGTCCCTGGCAAATCCAGCTTTATCTCTGAGTTCATCTAACCCCAGGTCTATAATAGTTAGATTTCATTCCTCACAAGACAAGGACTTAGTGCTGAAATCAGCTTGGACTACCTCTCCTATCAAGATGGGTGAAAAAGTTATTTGTTTTGACAATGATTACACCTCTGCAGTCATATCCAGAAGAAAGGAGTGTGTTCCTTAAATTAAGTCTTTGAAAAAAAGCCAATATTAAAGCTCAAATATGTTTTCCTGCAAGAATAAAAATCACCTTGCCAGAAGGAGTATACATCTTTGATTCCCTACAAGAAGCAGCAGAATTTATCCAAAAGAAGAAAATACTGTTGGACATAGAAGAAATGGAATGGTCATCCCAGAGTTTGAAGAGACAAGCAACAAAAAATGGATGTTCTATGAAGGAAAGAGCAAACAAAACTAAGAAACTAAAGTACAAATGAATAAATTCCTTCTAATTTTAAATGCTTTGTTTTATGAATAATAATATATTTGATTCTGGAAAGTCTCTATGCTTTAAGGTAATGTGAATCATTTTTATTATTAACTTTCTCTTTTCCTTTCTATATCTACTTCTTCTAATTACATATACTACTAAGTATTTAAATAACATTCTCTCTCTCTCTTTCTCTGTCTCTCCTTTCTTCCTTTTCTTTTTAGTTACTAATGTTCCTTTTCTCTCTTTTCCCCATGATAAGTACTTTGCATACTTTTCCCTTTTAAATAACTACAGATGATGCATGTCTTCTAATTCTTCAGTAATAGTACAATTTGACTTGATACCAAAGTGCATTTTTTTCTAGTGGGTCAGTGGTGGGGTAACAAGGTGCTTTTGACTAGTGTTTCTAAGTAGATGTTTTAGACTCTTTGCTTAGATGCATTTAAACATTAATACAGTACATTAATGGTGTTTTATAGATAGCTACATATAAGTCACACACACACACATATATATGTATGTGTGTGTGTATATATATATATATATATATATATATATATATATATACATATATACATATATATATATATATATATATATATATATATATATATATATATATATATATATATATATATATATATATATATACATATATACATATATATATATATATGTTCCCTTTTTTAACTGGTGGGTAAATGATTTAAATGTTATAACATGATTTCTGATTTAAGACAGCTGTTGTTACTTCTAAATAGCTGCATTTATATAAAAGGGTTATTTTTTCATGATGTCAAAGTTTTGTGAGGAAACTGGTGGTCTGTGTCACTGTTCTCATTGTACAGATTAATGACATGCACTGAGAAGGCAGCTTGAGCTTTTTTTTTTCTTTGCTTTCTATAAACTCTAAAAGCTTCAAGATCTGAATTTCCTGCTGAAAATGCTTGTTTTCTTCACTAGAGACAACTTCTGTTGTGCATGAGCTTATTTAGATACTTTTTAACAAGTTTATGAAGCTGCAGCTTGAGGAAACAACAGTGATGACATCATTTGACCTTTTGAACTTGTTAAATGGTTGTACTTAGAATTTTCTCTTGAAATTCTGTTATCCTTCACTAGTTACTTTAAATGATAAATAATTAGTTCTAATAAAAGTGTTTAACTCCTTTGAAAATGCTTATGTTCTCTTATAGATGGATATATTCTGCAGATTCAATGACACTATTAGTAACAAAATCATATCAAGTGAACTAGGAGCTGCATTAGAAAACTCATTATGCATACTAACATCAGACTTATGTTATATAGCTAAACCTTTAGTAACTAAACAGAGGGTTTTGAGGCCCCTTTTTTTCTCTCTTTCTATCCCCCTTCCTGATAAAAGACGTCAACAGAGATATTGTTAATACATATGAGTAATATGTGTATAATTGCAAAGGATACAAGTTATGTTGTAATAAGTGTTTTATATATATATATATATATATATATATATATATATATATATATATATATATATTCAACAGATCCTTACATGAAAAATGTTAGATAGATGACTGATAAAATGGTTAAATCATCTGATATTTCTTGAAAAATCTTGGAAATATTGACAAACTTCTTAACCTTCAGCTTTTAATGGTTATACATACTTTGATCTGATGTGTATTTATGGCATATCTACGTATTAGAGGTGCTATTATCACATGTGACATATTCATATAGCGTCAGATATATTGGACACTCTCATTCTGATGTATATTTCATGGATTCAGGTTTCTTTAGTTGCTTTCATAATGCTTTTTTTTGTTTTTATACTATATTCTAAGCAGAAATGAATAATTTGTGTCTTTTGGTATTGGAGAGGTGGTGGTTGGATGGTTTAGTTAAGTATTTAACTAAACCAGAAACTTTATGTTTCATATATGTGTTTGTAAATAGTTTTGGGTCTTTGAAAGTAGTGTTTAATACACGTTATGCATCCAGGATAAGTACGTTTTCAGTATATTTCAAGTCAACACAGAAGAAAGGTCTTTCAGTTAGTAATAACATACATATTATAGTCAATGGCTTATAAATGTTTATCATTAAATATTAATGGTTTGAACAATAATGTCAAAAGAGCTGGTTTGCTTAAATATATCAAAATGTATAAAGCCCAGATAATATTTTTACAGGAAACCCATCTATTAAAACAAGATCTACAAAATTACTCATTCAATGGGTATACCATTCTGGCTGATTAATGTTTTAAGACTAAGAGAAAGGCCACTCTTATTCTATGGAAAAATACTTATACTATGCCAAGCATTATAGATATAACTACAGATAAAGATGAGATGCTAAGCATGGTTATTTTGGAAATCAATAGGAAGTATTATACTTTAATACATACTGGATACCAGGACTAAGTACTAAATATGTTGACAAATATCTGGACCGGATTACTTTAAATGCAAAAAGGGAAATTATAGCAACAGGTGATTTTAACTGCATATTATCAGGCAATGATACTTCTAAAAATGGTAAAATAAAACTTACATCTCAAGCCAAAAAAGTTAAATGACTTTACAAACCAGATGAACCTTAAAGAAATACATGGTCTAAGAGAACATTATTCCTTATTCCGTACTCACTATTCATATTGGTTTGGTAAATAAACAAACACTGATAAGGTCTTTGTATGAAATAGTATATACTCTAAAATAAGTGACAAATCTATAATGACTTCTCCACTTTCAGACCATAATGATTAACTATGCATACAGATGATTTAAGATTTCTACAGAGAATTCCTGCTTACATAACTAAGTTAAAAGACTTTAGGGAATGGATAATGAAAGAAATAGATACGTTTATGAAAACAAATGATAATGGTGAAGTGACTGATACTATACTATGGGACACCTTTAAAGTTTATATATATGGTAGAATAAAATCTTGGTACCTTAAAAAAAGTGGAGAGTGGGACGAAGAACTTTTAGACTTACAAAAAAACATAGACAAGACAAAAATGGACACAAACCCAAATAAAAAAGTAGCATATCATAAAATTACTCAGTTAAATCAAAAATACTTAGAAGGTCTGAATCATAAGGTAGCCATAAACCCGGAAAAATTTAAATTACAGTCTGATGCTGCAAATCCCAAATATCTACATAAAACAGCAGTAAGACCCAAAAAAATAAACAATCAAAATCTTATTAATAAGATTAAATATAAAAGTGATGGTTCAGTTAAGAGTACATCTAACTTAATGGGCATATTAGAAGTGTTCAAAATCTACAGTAAAGATATAAATAATAACACGCCACCTTTGGAGACAGATAATGTAATACATACTTTTATTCAAGAAAATATAACTACTAAGGTGTCAATGCAACAAAGTCACATATTAAATAAACATATAGCACTAACAGAAGTGAAAGAGCAAATAAAAAAAAAATAAAATATAATAAAGCTCCAGGACTGGATTGAATAATTCTTCAACTATATACGATTTTTCCTGAATATATAATAAATAAAAAAAGAATGAAAACTCCAGCAAAGCTAGAACTTCCACTGAGTGACCTCCCAAACCTCTTGTGTCAGAGGCATATGGGATATATGCAAATGACCCTTATGAACATCAATTCAGAGGCACATGCAAATGACCCTTATGAACATCAGGTGTTTCAGCTAATTGGCGATTCTGAATGCCCATGACTTGTTTCATTATTTTAATGGACAATTTCAGGCCAATAAAGCCAAACCCCACTAGCTCTGGATATGCACATTTTGGCCTTGTTATGACCTCAGGGTTTGGCTTTATTGGCCAGAAATTGTCCATTAATACGATGAAACAAGTCATGGGCATTCAGAATCACCAATTAGCTGAAACACCTGATGTTCATAAGGGTCATTTGCATGTACCTCTGACACAAGAGGTTTGGGAGGTCACTCAGTGGAAGTTCTAGCTTTGCTGGAGTTTTCATTTTGTTTTTACTGATTGTTTTTTCAGTGACCTTCTCACTTATTGTCTTTGAATATATAATAAAGAAAATGATGAGTGCCTTTACTATGGTTAAGCAAAAATGTATAACACCCCCATCGTGGAAATAATTATCTCTCCATATTAGAACAAGGTAAGGACCCCAAATATTGTGATTCATATAGGCCAATTTTGTTACTAAACGCTGATTATAAAATTTTCATGACAATATTAGCTAATATGATAAAGAAAATATTACCTAATCTAATACATAATGATAAGACAGGGTTCATTCTTCATAAACAACTGCAAGATAACATTATTACATTACTACCATTAATAGACACATCTTGCAAATACAAAAAAAACACGTAACTATTATCAGCCTAAACATAGCAAAGGCTTTTGATTCCATTAGTTGGTCTTATCTACAAAGAATTCTGATTGGTTTTGAATTCTCCTCAGATTTTGTCAACTTATTAATGAAAATTTATAGTGGGGCACAAGCTTATGTGAAAATCAGATCTTGTCTATCCTCACCACTAGAAATCCTTAAGGGAACTAGACAAGGTTGTACTTTGTCACCATTATTGTTTGCTCTTTCAATGGAATCTTTTACTACATATATCAGAAAGAAGCAAAATATAAAAGGCTTTCAAATTAATAAGGACTATTGTCCTAAGATACAATTATTTGCTAATGATATGTTGTTAACATTGGGTGATATTGATGGTTCTTTTCATGATGTCATAAAGGGTCTATATTACAAGATCAAAGCTTTAGTTAATCGAATAACTAAAGCTCGATCTTGTAATATCAAAACTGTAAAATGTCGAACGGACGATTCAACCCAGAGAAGCACTTCCCTTGGCTGTTATGTGGATTATGCCCTTTTCTCCAATTTGGAGCGATCACAGAGTTGGTGTATTTAGTTTGGGGGTGTGGGGGGCAAAGCTCCACACTTGGTTTTGGGTCTAAAGTGTTTTTTTTTTTTTGATGCGGCCAAGGGAAGTGTTTCCCTGGGTGAATCAGCTGTTCAACATATTACAGTTTCAATATTACAAGATCGAGCTTTAGTTATTCGATTAACTAAAGCTTTGATCTTGTAATATAGATGCTCTTATAAATACCTTAAGCAAGTTTGAAAGAATTTCAGGGCTTAAATTTAACCATAATAAATCTAAAACATTACTAATTAACAAAAAGATCAACAAAAACCTAAGAGAGAATAGACTGTTTAATTGGGAGAATGATGTATTTGAATAGTTGGGTGTCAGTATAAAGAGTACATGGAAAGAGTCTGTTAAATTAAACTGCAATAATTTAATAACCACCATTAGTGAACTAATCAAAAGATGGAATAAAATGTTCTTCACAATGGAGGATAGTCTCTCTTTAATTAAAATGATAATTTTACCTAAAGTTTTGTTTTATATACAGTCATTGATACTACCCCCTCCCAAAAATGTATTTAAAAAAATAGATTCCATGCTACTTAAATTTTTATGGTTCCCTTTAAAACCTAGGATTGCATATAAATGGCACCTTAGAGCTTGGAACAGTAATGGGATAGCATTCCCTAGCTTAGATCTTTATTCCAAATCAGTTATAATTAATGTAATATTACACTGGATCACACCTACCTATATATCTGACTGGAAAACAATACATAAGAGTCATATAACTGATGTCAGAAATATAGAAAATCAATTTAAGGAACAATATGGAATAAGTACAGTTCATTGGTTTTTATGTGAATTTTGTTTATTTAATAAGAAGTTTGATCATTTTTCTTATAGCATTAATCAAATATTTAATAACTTTAAAAATATAATTGTTTGTAATTACAACATTATTTTTTTTTAATTTCTTATATTCCCTATAGCATACTCCACTGATTGCCTAGATTCTTTCAACATCAATGCGATGCAAAAATTAAAGGAAAATAACTTGATATTCTGGCATCAGTTTTTTTCAAAATAAGAGTATTAAACC
>NC_056728.1:1873363699-1873471199 GCF_019279795.1 Protopterus annectens
ACTGCTATTTTGTGATATTTCTGAATTCATGAATATATTTTGACAGTATCTCAAGGAAAAATGAATTAACAAAATCATGTGTGTTAGATGACAAGTATCAGTGGCAAAATTGTGTACCTTAATTTTTTTGTATAACATGGACCAGTGTTTCACTGGTTTGTCACACAGTTTTTTAATGAAATTAATACAGCCAACAGGTATAACTGCTTTAATAAACAAACATTTCAATCTCAGAATATCTTTACATTATGTATCACATGTTAATGTCAATTTTTACTAATGTCCAGTGCATGCATGCACTATTCACCACATAACAGCCCAATAATCCATTTTGAATTATTAATGTAAACATGGATTGCTTAGTTAATCCAGCATTGCACATCATACGCTGATGATTTCACCAACCATATTTAGTAATCCATATCAGTTTGTGCATGCCACCTTACTGCCTTCATTTTATATATGCATCTCTACCAGCACTTCAGAAATCTTACTTTGAGAAAACTATCAAATATACTCAGTTCAGTTGACTACAGATATAATGATTGAACCTTTGACATAGGTTGAAGGTCATAGTGTGCCTTATAATACTGCAGTGAGAAATACATTTCAACATTTAGATTGAGAATCTGGCTGCCATTGGCCAAAGTTATGGATTGAAGCTCAAAGGCAGCTTCTCAAATACTGTTTGCAGAGATATCCTTGAAGGAAGCTGAATTGGTTGCAGCAGCTATAGTTGAATGCACCTTGACCAGCTATTCCTGTCATAGCACAAGGTAATGCACTTATCAAACTACCCAGAGGGATTTTCCATTGCACAAAAAGCTCATAAATAAATGCACTGATTTAAAATTAGTTCTGAGGCATAACAAAGGGTTTTTATTCAATAATACCATGCCCTTGTTGAACAATGTGTGACACCCATGCCCTGGCCCAGCAATCAAGGAGACTCAATCTTCACCACTAACACCAGTGAGGGGCATCTCATATAGGAGAAAAGGATAATAAACACACACAGTAAAGTGCAATTTCCCTTAAGAGCACACAGAGATCACAGTCAGTCTGGGGCTTACTCTCCAGGTCCCCAGTAGAACTACCCACTGGCACAGCTATAGGGTCCAGATATCAGCCTAGTGGGCAAGCTAAAACCTCCAGCACTCTGTCTGTCCAACCAGTGCTTCATGTCCCTGCCCAAGTAGCTGACATATACAACCACACAGACAATCCTGGGAAAGGCTGGCACAGGCTCTCCAGCTGTGCTCCTTTTACCCAGACTATATGGTAGAAATCACTGTCTCCACCCAGCTAATATTTATCAGCTACCCAAAGGCCCTTAAAAGGGTGTCTAATTATTAGTGTGCAATATTATTATCGAAATGGTAAGTGCGACTAAACAGTCAAGGCTTATTAGAGTGATTTGGTACAGGATCACTATATATATGCAATGTACTCTAGAGCTTAAATTATCTCTACACAAAATAGGTTTTAAAATATTAAAATATTTAATAAATAATAAAAAACACAATACAATACTTTTTACTACACAGTGCTAGTCAAGAGTTCAGAGATCACAGAGAAATACTTAAAATAATTCAGTAGCACAGTTCTGACATCACAGAAAAATGCTTAGTCTAATCTTTCTAGTTTCTAGCTATTTCTAAGAGAAAACACAAGTCTAAGATAAACTTACATATAGAGCAAAGGCAGAGTGCTGATGATTTGGATGGTCAAGACAAAAATGCTTAATGCTCTCTGATTCTCTCTGTTTTTAAAATCACATTCCTGGTTCACATTACATCATTCTTCACACTTCCCTGGTGTTCCCAGGCTAACAGGCTACATTCTTTAGTAAGCTCACACCAGGTCAGGAAGCAAAGCCATTAAGAACATTTATGCATGCAAATTCTGGCCATTAACTCTGGCCTTAAAACAATAGCAAGAATTCCTTCATCTAGATCGTCAGGAGCCATATTTACATCAAAGGGCTACAACATGCTTTACTTGGTAAGCAGAGTGCACTGTTGTTACATTTTTTCCAGTTCCGCATGTAACACTATTTTTACCATTTAAGACAACAAGCCTGTGGTTTACGTTAATATGTACAGATGACAGAATTATCTCCAAAATTCTATCTGGCTTGGCTGGCAGCCTTCAGCTATCTTCACCCAATATTCACATATCTCCCCCCCTGGAGAACTCAAGCTAGTTTTTCAAGTGACCCTTGAGAAATGCTGCTTGAGGGAGTTAGGTCTATCTGAGTGTACCTTAACCCATTCCCTGTCTTGAGGGCCCATCTGCATTGGCATTGCTAATCTCACTGCAGTGCTGCACATACATATCATATGCTTGCACCCCAGGCTCCATCTTAACAAACTGGCATTTTGCTGGCTGGCTCTGTTTAACCATGTAGGGGGTTGTGATCTGTCATAACAGTGAATTTCCTTCCATACAGATAAGGCTGAAGTTTTTGCAATGCCCACACTATGGCTAGACATTCCTTTTCTATAGCTGCATAGCATTCCTCCCTGGGTTGGAGCCTACAACTGAGATAGACCACTGGGTGCTCTTCCCCTCTGAAGAAATCTGGCTAATTACAACCCCCACCCCATGGTTCAAAGCATCCACCTGCACAACAAAGTATTTGCTGTGATCTGGACTGGCTAACACATAAGGTCCTCCCAAAGCTTCTTTAAGCTTCTGGAATGCCTGCTCACATGCTGGGGTCCACACTACCTAATTTGGCCTGTTCTTCCTTGGCAGGTCTGTGAGGGAAGCAGCTATTGTTCTATAACTGGGGATGAACTTTCTGTAGTACCCTGTTGTCCCTAAAAATGCCCTCACCTGCTTTTTGGTAACAGGTGCATGCCATGCCTGAATGGCTTCCACTTTGGAAGGTTCTGGCCTTATCTTACCACTCCCCACTCTATGTCCTAGGTAGGAGACCTCTGCCATACCCACCTGACATTTGTTCAGCTTAATGGTCAACCCTGCCCTCTGTAGTCTGCACAGCACCTCCCTGACATACTGAAGGTCCTCGAGCAAGGAATGGCTGTAGATAGCAATATCATCTTGGTAAGCAAGGGCAAACCCTCCTGCTCCTGCTAGGATATGATCTACCAGCCTCTGGAAAGTTTCTGAGGCATTCTTCATCCCAAAAGGCATCTTGGTGAACTCTTACAAGCCAAAAGGAGACACAAAGGCTGACTTTTCACTAGCACTGGGAGTCAAGGGCACTTGCCAGTAACCCTTGATATGATCAATAGTGGTAAGATACTTAGCCCCACCCAGCTGATCTAGGGCCTCATCTGTCCTAGGCACAGGGTAAGCATCTGACTCTGTGTGACTATTTGATTTCCTGTAGTCCACACAGAACCTGGTGCTGCCATCCATCTTTTCCACCAGCACCACTGGGGAGGCCCAGGGACTGTTGGACTCTTGAATTACCCCTTGTTCCAACATCCCCTGTACCTCCTCCCTCAGAGTTTGACTTTCTCAGGCACTCTATAAGGGGCCTGCCTAATAGGCCTTTGGAGTCCTGTATCCATCTGGTGCTGCCCCAGGAGGGCGCACCCTGGTTTCCCATTGAACATGTCCCCAAATTCCTGCAACACTGCTCAAATTTCTAGAACCTGGGTAGGAGATAGCTGCTGGGACAATGGTACCCCTTTCACTTGAAGTGTCAGCCTGAGCCTCAATGAGATCAATCCCCAGATCTCCCTCAGACTCCTCCTGCAATCCACTGCAAATGCTCAGCACAAGGGCCTCCCTATCATGGTAAGGTTTCATCATGTTAACATGGTACAGTTCATGGCCCTGCCGTCTGCCCAGCAGTTCACCATGTATTTAACACCACTTACCTTTCTTAACACCTTGTAGGGTCCTTCCAAAGCTTGTTGTGTCTGACAGGATTGAGAACCATTACCTGCTGCTCCACAGCATACTCTCTAGCTTGAGCATTCCTGCCATACCACACCTTTTTCTGTTGTTGGGCTTCTGCCAGGTTCTCCTGGGCCAAGCTCATGAGTTCCCGGAGCCTTGTCCTGAGGTTTAAGATGTATGCAACAAAAGACTACTTGTGAGACTCACACTCACCTTCCCACTCATCTCAAATTAAATATTGAGGTACCCCTCACCCTATGCCCATACAGAAACTTAAAGGGTGAAAACCCTGTGGATTCCTGGGGAACCTCTCTGTAAGCAAACAGATGGGGCAAATATTTGTCCCATTCCTTCATAAACTGATCTGCAAATGCCCATAGCATGGACTTGATTGTAGTGTTTAACCTCTCAACAGGACGATTAGTCTGAGGATGGTAGGGGTGGTCTTCATGTGCTTCACCCCACAGGACTTCCACAGACAAGGCCAGCAGATCTGACATGAAATTGGCACCTCTGTCAGTCAGTATTTCTTTTGGGAAACCTATCCTGCTGAAAATCTCTAACAACGCATTTGCCACCTTCTCTGTCACAATGGAGGACAAAGCCACTGCCTAAGGATATTGTGTAGCATAATCCACTACCACTAGGATATACTTTTTCCCTGTGGAACTTGGGGTACTCAGAGGACCAACAACATCCATATATACCCACTGAAATGGCTCCTCAATCACAGACAAAGGCATCAAAGGAGGTCTCACCTTGTCTCCTGCCTTGCCTACCTTTTGGCACTGCTCACAGGTCCTGCAGTGTACCCTGTTACATCTCTGGAAATTCCAGGCCAATAGAAGTTATGCACAATATGCCTCTTTGTATGTTTTATGCCCATATGACCTACAAAAGGGAATATCATGGGCTATGGCTAGAAGTGCCAGATGGTATGCTCTAGGCACTACCAACTGCTGCACTCTATCACCTTCTAGCCCTCCCTCAGGGGTCCACTCTCTTTATAGTAAACGTTTGTCCCAGTATACAGATTCCCCCTTTCCTTCAGAATCAGGTGTCTCCCTAGCTACCTGCCTCAGGCCTTGCAATGTAGCATCTGAGAGCTGATCCTGTCTCAACTCTCTCCTTGTAACCCTTCCCAGCTCCTCTTCCACAAGAAGTCTGGCATCTTCTCACAGTGGTGCCTCACTGTCAGCCTGGGTACTACTACTCACCTCTACCTTTGCAGTCACTCTGTCCAAGGGACCATCAGTACCCCCAAACAGCTGTGGCTCACCTTCAGTCTCACTGCTACAGAGTAGCTCCCTCCCTGAAGTAACCACCTCACCAGTCCTGGCTGCATGTATGCAGTCTGTCTGGGTCTCCCTGAGACTAACAGACCCACATGCTAGTCTCCTAACCTGACTGCGTGTAACTGCATAAGCATATATTACTGCCTCATCCATATCCTTCCCTATCAGGACATCTGTAGGATAGTAGTTTGGTACCTTTGTTGTCCCAAGACAACCTACTATTGGCATTTTGTATTTCCCACTTACTGGTGCCCTCATCATTTGTTTCCCACCTTGCCTCCATGGCACCTGTATGCCACATGGCCCCACTGGTTGCATTCAAAACATTTAACCATAGCTCCTGGATATGTACCTGAACTACTGGCTTCCCCTGCTACTGGCAGATTCTGTTCAGGCAGTCTGTGCTGCCCACCTTGGGTTCCTTTAGCCCCATGAGCAGTACTGGGGGTCCCTTTTCTGGGCAGGGATGCCCTGCTTGCCAGGTATAGGTCTCCCTTCTTCCCCAACTCATCTGAAGTAGCACATTTTCTATCAGCTAACCAGATCCTCATGTCCTCAGGCAAAGGGCTAATGGCTTGTTCCCTCACCAAAAGGTTTGCCAGCCCTTCAAAAGTGGTGACCTGACATCCACTCACCAACCTATGGAAATAAGTGCTCAGTTCAGCAACATATTTGCACAAACTTTCATCTATTTCCGTCTATGTTCACAAAACGTTTTCCTATACATTTCAGATGTTAGCTTAAACAATTCTAACAACCGATTTTTAACAGCAGTATAATCAAAACATGCAACGTCATACATTTTTGACACAACAGTTACAGCTTACCATGGAGTAAGGTGGTCAGGAACCGTACCCAGAGCCTTTGGTCAACACTATATTGTTTGCATACCCTCTCAAACATATGAATGAAACTATCAAAATTATCCCCCTTTTTAAACTGTGGAAGAAATTTAGTGACCTTTTGTGTTCTGGGGTCCAGTTATTCCCTTCCCCATTATTTCCATGACTCTGGCAAAGAGTCAGCATTTCCATCTCATGCCTCCTCTGCCACTTTTTTTCTTTGGCTTCTATCTCCAAATGCCTGGCCTCCAACTCAAGTCTCTTTAGCTCAAGATGGCTTTTTAAGTCCTCTGCAGAAAGGTTGCACTTTCCATTCTCTGCGGGTATTATATCTCCACTGCCAGTCTGATTGTCCTCCTGGCTGCTGTTTTCAGATGCAACTGTAACCAAGGCTGTAATCAGGTATGCCTTAGCCAGGTTTCCATGCACCAGTCCCCTAGCCTGGCACATCTCCACCAGTTGGCTCCTTGTCAGCTTTCCATACTCCTCTGCTGACATGCTGCCTGCTCAACCTAACTAAGCTAACAAAAGGAATAAAACAATTGTGATCTGAACTCTGAGTATTTACTGCATGGCTGATTGAGAGTACAAAACACCTTCAAAGCTCACTGTACATAAGCTACAGGAATTGAGTCTACCCACACCACTACAAGCCAATTAGTATTTACCACCAATTAACATGTGATGTGGATATCCCACCACTGCCAAACAATTAATATGTGATACCCATGCCCTGGCCCAGCAATGAAGGAGCCTCAATCCTCACCACTAACACCAGTGAGGGGCATCTCATATAGGAGGAAAGGATAACAAATACACACAGTAAAGTACAAGTTCCCTTAAGAGCACACACAGATCACAGTCAGTCCTGGGCTGGTGGCTCCCTTGCTCTCAACGTCCCCAATAAGACTCCCCACTGGCACAGCTATAGGGTCCAGATCTCAGCCTAGTGGGCAAGCTAAAACCTCCAGCACCCTCTCTATCCAACCAGTGCTTCATGTCCCTGCCCAAGTAGCTGACACATACACCCACACACACTTTGAGAAGAGTTTATACAACTACACAGACACTCCTGGGAAAGGCTGGCACAGGTTCTCCAGCTGTGCCCCTTTTACCCAGACTATAAGGTAGAAATCACTGCCACCACCCAGCTAATATTTATCAGCTACCCAAAGGCCCTTAAAAGGATGTCCAGGTATTACTGTGCAGTATTATTATCCAAATGGTAAGTGCGACTAAACAGTCAAGGCTTATTAGAGTGACTTGGTACAGGATCACTATATACATGCAATGTACTCCAGAGTTTAAATTATCTCTACACAAAACAGCCACTGTTGAAAGGTTTTAAAATATTTAATAAATAATAAAAACACAAGACAATATTTTTTACTACACAGTGCTATTCAAGTGTTCAGAGATCACAGAGAAATACTTAAAATAATTCACTAGTACAATTCTAACATCACAGAAAAACACTTAGTCTAATATTTCTAGTTTCTAGGTATTTCTAAGAGAAAACACAAGTCTAAGATAAACTTACATATAGCACAAAGACAGAGTGCTGATGATTTGGATGGTCAAGACAAAAATGCTTAATGCTCTCTGATTCTCTCTGTTTTTAAAATCACATTCCTGGTTCACATTACATCATTCTTCAAACTTCCCTGGGGTTTGCAGGCTAACAGGCTACATTCTTTAGTAAGCTCACACCAGGTCAGGAAGCAAAGCCATTAAAGACATTTATGCGTGCAAATTCTGGCCATTAACTCTGGCCTTAAAACAATAGCAAGAATCCCTTCATCTAGACGGGCCGGAGCCGTGCTTACATCAAAGTGTCACAACATGCTTTACTTGGTCAGTGGAGTACACTGTTGTTACATTTTTTCCAGTTCCACACGTAACACTATTTTTACTATTTAAGACAACAAGCCTATGGTTTACATTAATATGTACAGATGACAGAATAATCTCAAAAATTCTATCTGGCTAGGCTGGCAACCTTCATCTATCTTCACCTTATCTTCACACAGTGTATAAGGCTTCTTGCATTTAAGGGCCTGCAGTTCACGGATTCTTTTGGATGAGGCAATGATATGGGCAAAAGGTTGGAATATGGAACAAGGGGAGGGGGCTGTTACTTTATTCTCATAGCGCCATGAAAATCTAGTAGAGGTAGATAATGTAACTGCCTGGCATTTCAGCCTATTGCTTCCTTAAAAGAATACCTGACATATGGGTGTGAGTACATTGCACTGTAGAGCCACTCCAGTCCTTTTCACACTGTGATTTTATTAATCATGGTCTGTTGTGCTGTGCTTAGAAATTGTCTGTTGTGATAAGTATACTACCCTGGTAAACAAACCAAATAAAATAAACCTTGATCTTCACATGCACCTGTGTCCTATGTCACTAGGTGAGCAGTCTGCAATTAAGGGGAAGATTCAGTGATTTCACTGCTAGTGCTTACTTGAATTGGAGAATCAGATTTATTGTGGCCTGTCAAACTAAGCTCATTTCATTCGCACTTTACTTTTACGAGAACGTAATGTATGAGAGCATTTGAAAGAAGCACACAAAGGCCCTAGAACCATCTCTGATTATGTATGCAGTTGCTGCTATGGCTCCCATGCAGTGTTTCAAGGAATATAATTTGAATATTTGGTGATCTGTCTGAGATCTAAGAAGGATTATCCTGAAGATGTTCCATTTATAACTTCAAGAAAGCTTGTCCTATCCAGGCTTCATTCTTCTGATTGAATGAGCTGCCTTTTCAATGCATCCTCTAAAGAATTCTGCTGAATTGATGTACAGAGAACTTCAAGTTACAGTCTGAGGTTTTAATTATAGTCAGATGATACAAGTGGGGAGATTTGTTTAGTTCCGGTAGATTCCATGTGATCTGGTATTTCCAGCACTTGCTCACCACTGGAATTATAGGAAGTAAGAGTTCTCTGGGTTGCACACATAGCTTTCAATATCTTCGTACAAAACATCTGGACAAAGTCAAAGATTATGGGGGGGGGGGTCTAAAATAATGGCCAAATTTTAAATATTGCTGTGACAAAGTTACAAGGCTGATAAAATAACAAGTTTTGCATCACTATGCACATTATGAAGGATTTGAAGTGTGAAATTCAAATGTCTTTCATTATTTAGTAACTTTAACCCTCAACGATTTGCCAGAAATCCCACACATTTTATGAGGAACAGACTGATAATATGATGCAAAAATCTGGCTGTTTGGTGAAATTCTGGCCATTTAAGAGGTACGGTTGCACGTATTGTACTCAAAGATTCTTTTAGAACCCAGAAAATCCCTCTGTATAAGTGTGTCATGTTACAAAGGTAGGAAATACATCTTAATTAGCTGTTCTCTGATATGACATAAGGAGACTAGAAACTTCTGTTGATTAGGGCCTTAGATGACTTCTGTACATTTAGGTAGGTTCCTAAGCTTTGAACTCTGGAAACAATGCATGATACAGCAAGATTCAGAACTTTCTAGGGCAAGTAACTCTTCACATCATCAGGGGACACACCCACAGATGTCTATGAAGAATTCAGCTTGAAGAAGCAGCCATGGAATGAGCACCTTGGGTATGATAAAAAAAATATTGAGATGGGAAAGAATGAGAGGAGACTGACCACTTTTAGGGAGCATAAAGTATGAGGACCACATACACTAACTCCCAAGGCACTCAAGGGCATGGTCAGGTTGCACATAGACCGTTGATGGAGGTCTGCAACAGATCACTGTCCAGTATAATATATATGGATAAGTAGAGGACATTAAGTGTGGAGCCTCCATACAAGAACAAAACAGGTCAAGTTAGCAACGGCAGGGAATCTTACAAAGAAAACTCTGAAGGTAAAGGCAGTAGTTACCTGTGAGTTAATAATCTGCAACAGACACGAGTTCCACTTCTGGCATTATGAGCCTTCATTAATATTATTGCAGAGTCAGAATCACTAGTAGTAGGGCTAACTGATGCAATCATGTCAGGATGGTCTCCCCACACACTTTACTCTTGAAGAGACACTGGATCTCCACCCGAGATGACACAGTCATTGGAATCCCTGTAGCCCTCCTGCCAGGGTAGCACAGCTGTCTGTTAGCTAATCCTCCTAGCTAATCCTACCTCCTAGTGGCTAACCCAGCCATTGACACAATTCATCTCCTAATCATGGGTTGCGGATGGCACAAATGCATGTCTTGCACCATTGCACATTTCTTCTCATCTCAAAATTGATGATCTGCATCTCTTTTAGTACATCTTTTCTTTGAAAAAGTTTTTGGATTGTGACAATGTCTTTCTCACTGTTTGTACTATCTCCAAGACATCAGAAAGATCTTAATGGATGACTTAAGCATTATTTATTTGCATTTGAAGTTTAACTCCAAGATTTCTGCATGGTGTAGCCCCTAGCTTCTAATTGTATCAGGTGGCCCAGTCCAGATGTGATCAACATTCCTAGACATTTAGGTTAATTTCTTACTCTTTTTCCATCAGGTCTTCTTCTGCAGCTGGTACTTTGCACCAGAAATGTAGAAGCTCAAATGGTGAACTTCACATTTCTCAGCAGGAACTGCTATTTTTCCCCTTCATTTATTAAGCCTTTTCACTTCTACTACAAACTCACCCCTGTCCTCAAATACTGTATTTTCCTTTGCATCATCAGTGAGCAACGTGATCCCTTTCTTTATTGCTTTAGATAGTTCTTACACAAACACACCATAGAGAAGTGATCATGTGATCAACCCCTGCAATATCACAACTATCACTTTGTTTATTCCTATGATATTCCTCCCAGCACCCTATTTCATGTCCTACACATCAGACATGTAGGGATCCACAATCTTGATGTCTTTCTTCTAACCCATCCTCTTCAATTTTCCTCGAAGCCACCTGAAAAGAATTGAGTCAAAGGTCTAGTAATATTTTGGTTGATCACATCTACTCTGATTCCTCTGTCAAGTTCCAAACTAACCTCTTGGCACATCTGGATCAGCACGGACTGACAGTTCCTTCTGTTGATTATTATCCTGTTGAATACAACCAGTGGCTCACTCAATTTTTATTTTCTTTTTCTTTTCCTGCTACTACTATTAGGTTGAAAGGCCTGTGGTTTAATCAGTAAATTGTTGTATATCTTGGGGTATACATGTACACTGACATGACTCCTGGGGATCGCAGTATGCAGTACATCTGGTCCTTGTACTCTCTGCTCCATTAGAACAGCCAGTTTCCCTTCTAATGTCTCCCTCTCTGTTATTGTATATGTCCATTGCTAGTGCAACTTTAGCCTACTCTTTCCAGGCTAAGTACCCTCCTGCTTTCAAGTATGAATAATAAAGCAAATAATTTGTTATCTCCTTTTGTTATTCTTTTTTTATGTTTATTAGGGCTATTTCTTAATTCCTCCTTTCTGCTGTAGACTTAAAAAGTACGCGTTTTGTTGCACTACTTTTTCAGACAACTTCCTGTTAACTTTGTACTTTGCTGTCCTTATTTCCTTTCATGTTTCACTGCTCATCTTCTTGTACTGTGTTTCCTCCCACCTCCTTTTCACTTTTTATAACATGTTGTTTGCCTTCATTACCATTTTCACATTTTTTGCAACCACATTGGCCTTAAACTCATTTTCAGTTTTCTGTCTTATTCATGGATTTGCTCAGGGTTAAATGACAGGGACACAGTGACTGAACAAATAAAAACAACATCTTCAGGATGAGGCTTTGTTATCTGTTAGTACCCTTAACAATCCTTCAGATGAGATGTTAATCTGAAGTCCCATCTGACTGGTAGTGAATGTAAAATATCGTGGTACCCTAGCCTGATTTCCCCTAGTAGCAGTAACACCACCTTTGGTCTCCTCTGAAGAGAGGCCATTAACCTAGTGACCTAGCCCACTCTAAAAAGGATTCAGAGCTTAACTAACAGATCTGTTTATAAGGAGCCTTACAAACACATAGAGATTATAAGTTCACTTGAGTAAGTAAAACATGCTTAAACTCTATTTGTGATGCTTTGCTTACTTAAGATAATTAAGGATTCTGCATACTGCATAACTCAGAAAATAAACTGAAATAATTCTTTTGTTATAGAAAATGCTGGTTAAACAAGTAGCATGCAATCATGAATGACAAACAGAGCAGCAAATGTAATATATATTGTGAAGGCGAGAAACATTCCTTTTGTTTTTATAAAACCTAGAAATGAACCGTGTCAGGCAAGAGAAAGTAAAATACATATTTCCACTAAATGTGACAGAGAAATAGTTCTTCTATAATTGAAGCAGTGGAGGATATTATGCAAGATGATTAGAAATAAATTAGGGAAAGATCTTTTCTCTTTATTGTATTTACAGAATTTCCATTACTACAATAAATAAATTCCTGGTAAATAAGATTGCTGCACAATATCCTATTACTGCACTTGGCAGCTTACATATTAAAACGCACAGCTCTTTAATTGAAGTTTCTTTCAGTGCTGCACATCTGTTTATTACATACCTAGGCATTGTGAAGCTTATAAAATGCATCAATGAACAGAAACACCAATTTGCATAAAAGTAAAAACATGGTATGTTCATACAAAAATACAAAGATGTGGTTAATAAAGGTGATCAGTTCAGAAGGTACAATAACTCAATAACTACCCCTACTGCATATCTTTTAGCATCTTCCTGTTTCTACATTTATACAATAGGTCCTGCTATTATTTTTGATGTGCAGCGTGCATGTCAAAAGTCTGAAATTGTACTGCAAGTATAGAAAGAAGGAACATTTAAATGCAGTTCATCCAAGAAACAGTCATATGCAGGGCACACTGTTAGCATTGCTGTGTGTGTGTGTGTGGGGGCAAGCACCCTTGTATTCCCCAAAGTGTGAAGATGCAGTTCCCACATCTCCGTTGTTTCCACATTCTAACTTCAAACTTGCTATACCACATAGAATGGAGAATTCTCTGAGATACAGCAGCTTTGAACTTGGTATACATTTCCATGCTCCTCTCACTTTAATTTTAACCATTATGAGCTGCACACTTACCTTCAGGGAACATTTAATGGGGCCCCATTACAACTGGATGATCAGACTTAGCAGTGTTCTGATACTTGTAGGCTCACGTTGTGTTTATGCTGTGGTGTTTAGGTTATAATTGATGTGATACTTCTCTACACACTTACCAGTTATATTTTTTTTTTCAAAGTTCTGAATATTATTTGTATATTTTTACATTTTGATTGCAGGATTTATTTCCTTATAGTGGTATGTTCTACAAAAATGATAGCAGTAAAAATGCATGCTTCTATCGTCAGGAGGTATGTGTGACATAATTAAATAAAATGATTCATGCACATTGGTAGTGGCTATATTTATTCATAGGATCACTGAATAGGACATTACTAGGCTATCAACCTGGAGGTCATTTTAAGCCTAGCCATTTCATCCGAATGTAATACCATACAAATGCTAGTCAGTACCCAGGATTGCATTTACTGATGACTGCCCATGTTATTTTATTTGTACAATAGAAAAGTACAAGGGATAGCAGCAGGGACACTCCGCAGAATTCTAGACAAAGATGGGGGGCACACCAAGGTGTCTATGAGAAAGTGTTATAACTATTTTTACAATCATGCTGGAAGTGATCAACCAGATAATTTTGGCAATATTAATCTGGCTTTGTGATTTGTGTGGAGCAGTTTGGATTGTTTATGTAAACATTGGAGGTGAAAAATATTACATAGCCATCTGAAGATGTAGCCATAACTGCTGGGTTGGGATTAGAGTTGGCTGGATGAAAGTAACTGGTCATCTTGTTAGTTGTTCGGTTTGAACAGTCACTATCTGGCTTAGCAGGACTAGTGTGCATTTTTGGGAGAAGTAAGATAGACTAACTGGACACCTGACATGCACAGACAGAGCAGCTATAATTGCTAAAGTTACCTTCAGTGGAGGAAATGACTAGTTGCCTGATGTGGTTTGCTTATTATTTTTGTTTTGCTGGACAAATCTGATTATGTGAAGCAATGTACAATACTCAATGTGTGACAACTGTTTGTTTGGGTCAAAAGTGAAATATGTTGCATAGTCATCCTCTTTTATCATGCCTTTATTTCTAAATTGCACATATAAGTGGTTATAACTGCTTGGTGGGTATTGTCTTGATGAAAGTAACTCAACCTATTGTGACTTTTAACAGTTTAACAGTTATGTCTCAAAAAATAATGGATAAATTCATCATAGAATGCCCAGACCTTCAGAAAGTCTGAGGGCTGGTGGCCTCAACATACCAAGCCTGTATAAGTAGATTTTCACATGTGATTAATAATCGCCTCTTTGATGAGCCTCACTTAGTTTAAAACCTACCCGGCTCACAGGTGCACACAGAAATTCTTTGCTGTTATGTGATAGAGGGGGGGTGGCAGTCGTGTTAATGTCATTATTCCTTTAACATTTCTCCTAAATGTCAGAGTTTACTATATCTTGTATTGGGCAGGGGACAGTGTAGTCATTATTTATTTCACTTTACTCTCAAACTTCAGAGGGGTGAACAGAGGGTCACTGTAGCTTATGTAGGAGCACTGTACTGTTTCTAGTAGCTGCAAGTTGGAAATGTTATTTCAGCCATTATTTATTTTTTTTTTATTATTTTTCCTCACACTCAAACCTCTGAAGCATATACATGTGGCTATCTTTTGTTAGAGAATAAATAAACATACTGTTTATACATGTCTGACAGCAAATATGTAATCTTCTATTTGATTCCTCAGTTTTGCCCAAGTCTGACTCAGGAGGGTCCATAGAAGACAGATGTATTTTGGAGTTAGGGAAAGAAAACGTATGCTGTATTTAAATATGACAACAACAACTTGAAATATGACTGTACACATTCATGCCTTATTTTTAATCCTAATTTAAAACTAGAGGGGGGGACACAGAAAGTGATTACTTATTTTGAGGTGGGGGCAGGAGGGCAGATATTATTCTCAGGTATGATATATGGTACATGATATAGGAGATATGTATTATCAAAAACATTTATCTTCTCTGTTTATTATGAACAGGTGCTTGGTCTGCTTTGAGCATTAACATTTGGATACAACTTATTTCTTTCTTATTTTTTCCTTGAAATAATAAAGCATTGTTTTCATTTCTGTACATATGATTATTGTTCAGGACATTATTGGATTAAAAAATTGGAAAACAAGCTCCACCATGCAACTCACAACATATATATATAACTGCATGAATTTTGGGAGCCTAACAGTGCCCAGCCCCCCAGCTATATTTGGTTATTACAGGTTAGTCTTGTTATGTTAGGATATGCTAAAAGAAAGCAAGTAAAAAGAAAGATGATGAAAAAGTGTAAATTTCTTTCGATAATAGTTTTTGATCAGGCATTCACTAGATGAAAAAAAAGTTTGTTCAAAAACTGTAAAATGAACCTCAAAACATCTAGAACCCACATGTCTACTGGAGACTTGTAGCCTCCAGACCACAGGCTCAATGCAGTAGTGTTCTCCACAATTAGTAAACTACAGTCTTCCTTAAATATAATACGTTGAATGAACGAATGAGTAACTGCAGGAAAAAATGAAGAGTAACGCAAAGTGTAAAAGAAACGTAACCTGGACAGTATGAGTAGGCCAGGATGGGTTGGACAGTCAGTGTGTGCATGTGGGGGGTGGGGGTGGCCATGGAGCCTTTTCCCCTAGGGTGCCAGTTTACCTAAAGCCAGCTCTTGAGAAAGGTAAGGAGTCTGGAAGCCAAATGTATTGTTAAATAAAGCGGAATACACCACTGCAAATTAAGGCATTGTACTAGTTTATCTAACTTAAGAGCTGCGTGTTGGCTTCAAATGCCACCATACACATGTATATATGTATAAAAATATATAAACATATATATATTTATATACATATGAATAAAATTAGTCATTATTGCAATGGCACCATTCAGTTTATTCTGTTTCTCTTTCCCAAATGTTAAAATGTTGTTTTACAATCCATAAACTATATCCAGAATCATGTATTTTCTTTACTGGTTACTTCTGTGTTTGTTTTTTCATTGGTTTTGCTAATCTTTGAAAAAGACTATATATTCTGTTTCAGAAGGCACTGATTCACTGTACAGTTTATCATATTCTAGTGTATGTGAATGTCCCTGTTGTAATGTAGATATTAACATTAGCTCTAGCCTTTTTCCATTTTAGTTTGCTGAAAACTAGAACTCAGTGTAATGACAATTGTAAAACATAAGTTCACAACAAGTAGAGTAAGCCATGTTGAAATGCAGTAGTAACTTCATTTCTAAATATAATGCAACAAATGTGGCTGACATATCCTGGATGACATCAAAATGTTTTTTGGGAAAAACAGTTCTCTACAGTTTGAGTATGACTAGTTAACAAGGTATATAACTTTGTTCAATTAAATAAAGTCATTATATAAAATGTAAAATATCTAGTCCTACGGATGTATAAAATGTGTCTTGGTAATATATCCACATCTGTTTGCTGTGTAGTTAAGGTAAACCAAAAAAAGCCTTTAGCTGTGATGTTATATACCACGAACACTTTGTTGATCTTTTGTGATTCTACATACTCCACATGTTCCCTCCTTTTTAAATTTTTTTATAAATAAATAAGGGCTCTTGTCTAATGTAAGAATATGCCAGTTAGTGTGTATAACCTGCTGAATTTTTTTGATTGATATATATACAATAGTATAGTATAACCTATAATTCTTCTCTTCTTTTTTTTCTAAATTATTATCTTATGTTATTATTACTTAATTGTCTTGTTTTATTGAATGAAATAATGTCTCTGATATTCCTAAGGTGTCAAACTTACTTTATGGACCATACCTACCTCTATAACTATCTATCTATCTTTAAAAAAATTTCTCTTCTTGTTCAGGTTCTTCTTTGTTCAGGTCATCTATATTACTGCATAGTCTCTTAAAACTAGCTGGCTTGATGTGTACTATAGTGCATATCATGGGGGCGGGGTGCATGCTATCAAAACTTAAGTTGGTTTGCCTTCATGTCAACCTTACTGTAACATCAAAAAATGGATTTCTTTGATTAAACCTTGGTAGTGCACTGAGCTGTGTTTGGGTATAGCTCTCCTGTGGTGTTCGCAGGCACCTGATTGAAGTTCTTGGCCGTAAAACTGGTGCAACAATATGACTGTCTTTAGGTCTTTGTGTAGATGAAACAGAGGCATTTCAGATGTGTTTAGTCACAGATTGATTCATCGGCCAAACAAACACCTGGCCTTTTTTGAAATCTTGATAATCACAGAAAAATTTTCTTCTGTTTGGTTAATAATTTTTTATCACTGAACACAATGACTTGAGAAAACACACGATTAACTTTATCAAACAATGTTCTGAGTTTGAATCTTTAACAATTGTTGTAATATGAAGTGAAAAAAATGTGCAATGCACAGTTTCATGAGGACAGCTTAACTGCTAAAAACTAAACTCAATACTACGTGCTAATATTTTTCTAATATTCTGTGGTACATATCTGCTAGTATTTTAGTAGATTAAAATGACCCTACTTATTTTGTTTCTGTAGTATGCAGTCTTCCATTTTTAATTCTGTAGAGATGTGATTCTTTCCCCAAGAGACACAATCAGTTCAGACAACATCTTAACATCTTATTGAAGTCCTTAGCATCACCACAGTAATACTGCAGTAAGTCTTCTTATTTTGGGGGAGAGTAAGAGGAACTGAGCTTTTTCAGTTTGTCTAAACAAAACTTGCTGATTTTTAACAACAATTCAGTGACTTAACATGAATATATACAACCCCATTTTACATTCCTAAATGCATTTATACATATTTTTCTTTAGTTGGATGCAGCCATTTTCATTTTATTAATTATAACATTTTTAACTGTCTCCCTGCTGGAAATGTGAAACCTGATTATGTAAGTAAGTCCTGACACTTAAAAAAAAATTAAAATACGATCCTGAAAAAAGCAATGAAATTTGAACCTTGATATTGAACTTTGTGGCATTTTTGCATAAGCATTTATCTCTTTCTCATTATTATGGAGAGCCTATTGTCAACGCCTTGGTACTTATATGTCCCAACTACAATATCACTGTACATTGTAGCAGGGTGAATGGCCCAAGATACCACAATCTCAGAATAAATGTATATTTCTCTTAATCATTCTTAAACTGCTTAAACTGTTGCTGTCCCAAAAGTGCTTACCTCTTCTTCCTTTAAAAGTTTTTGTAATAAACTTCTAACCTTACATTTTTACTGAGCCTCCGCTGTTTCTGTTTAACAGTGCCATGGGTCAGTGTCCATGTTTTTTAGACGTCTGGACTAATTGTGTTGTACTGGACACTGTTAGTCATGAGTGGATGGAGTTTCTTGCTGTTTTAACTTAAAAAAATAAGGTAACATCCTGACAAAAAGCAATGAATTTTGAACCTTTATATTGAACATTGTGGCATTTTTGCATAAGTGTGTATCCCTTTGTCATGGAGAGCCCTATTGTCAACACCTTGTACTGATATATTCCAACTACAATATTGCTATACATTGTAGCAGGGTGAACAGCACAAGATATAACAGTCTAAGAATTAATGCATATTTCTCTTAATCATGCTTAAACTATTGATGTTCCAAGGACCACAATTTTTTGTTCTCTGTGTTTCAGCAGGCACCCTTGTTAGCAAAAGTGACTGTCTCCATATTCTCTACAGCATCATACACAATCAGATATATATTTAGAAAACACAACCTCCAACCTCTTATTATTCCCTTTGACAGATCCACAAAGTATTTCAGTGTGTACTCATATTCCAACATTTCCAAACTATAATAATATAATTTACTTTTCCTCATCTCATTGTTAAATCTCCTGCCTATCTGCTTACATATACTGAATACTATAAAATTCCCATTGCTTTACTGAAAGCCTAAATATTTTTAATAATAACAAACATTAGAATACAAAAAGGAATCCAAATGAAATAATAAAAGACAACATAAGAAAACCATGACACTGTGGCATGATGAAAGGAGATACTGCCAGCATAACTAGCTGGAAATTTATAAATAATTATATGCCATTGGTGAATATTGAAATGATTTACACAAGATCCTTGTGTTACAAATGTACTAGAACTGTATGCTATATGTATATCAAACTGCTTGCATAGACGTGTGTTGAAAAGGTATTTGTAGAGTGCTGTGTTTGAAATGTAATCACAGTGTGCCCTACTGGAAGAGAAATGTACCTGCACTATTGCAACTGTTTAAATGTAAATGCTTAACAGAGGAAACAGGAGGGTTAATCTCAGTCCATCAAACTTTAGAAAAATATCTGAAATTAAATTACTTTATAGGCTATACAATAAAGAGGCTATCTCTCAAGTTTTCAGTGCAGTTAGAGACACAAAGTCTGTACTAAGCTTTCTGTATAGTATTTTAGGTGAACTGCTTCCTAATTTTAAAGCATGAAGGAATGCAATTGTTTTATGACATCCATCATCTGCCAGAGATCCAGTGGTGGCTGGTGACTTCAAATCAAAGGGGGGCTGTGAATGGGTGGGTCAATGGGAATGGGTGTGACCAACCAGAAAGGGGAGGAGCTATGCTTAAAACCACAAAAACTTTGATTAAATACACTGCCCTGGGTGCCAAACCATCATTATGGGAGTCCAATCAAGACAAAATGAAGTGTAGAAGAAAAAATAATATTTCAATCCATTGGCTGCATGACAGCTTACTTAATATCTAGATAGAAACAAAAAGTATGTGAGGCTACTGGAATGCCAGTCAAAATCAAGTATAAGAAAAACAAGCAGCACTTAACTCAAATCACTTCTCCTTGCACTCCAGTTTTAATTATAATTTATATTCAGCTTTATTAAAGTACCAAGTAACATGCTGAAAGTAGCAAGTAGCACTCTCTGTAATATCCCCACTTGTAAAAATGTTTCTTTTCCAAAAAAGACCTGCTACCTGACAACTATCTACTTGTTTCATGGGGAAAACATGATCAAAGTAAAAAATGAAAACCAAACAAGAAACAAGCTCAACATATATTGCTTATATGATTACTGCACAGGATATGGACCACCCATGATAGATTGGCATTCTGTTTAGTTTGCAGGTAAAGCCTGTAATGAGCTTAACATAATCTAATCCTGTCCTTTATTACAAATACTGTCATATGCATTTCAATACCCAAGGCTTATACATTATCTAGTTATGTAAGTATTCTCTGCATGGCAACAACAGAAAGGCTTTCAATGTTGGCAATACTGCTTATTAAAATTTACTTGCATCTTACAATATCAGACAAGCTTACCTGATGGTAATTAAAGCACTGCTACTTAAACACAGAGCAAAAGGCACTTTCTGAATAATAATAAGCATGTATCAACAGTATAAAAATATGACAGACACCAGAACATTCTGCAAAATCAATGACAGATGAAAAGCCACTGTAGTACTTGTGTTTACCTTTGATGGGGTGGGGGGATAGTATGCACATTTACACTGCATAACTGCTCCTTGCCTTGCTTGGACACATCCAGAGTCACTACATGGGGGAGTGGGGTGCAACACATTTGTCACAATTTGAAATGTCTCTGGCTGACTGCGATGGCCCTGACACATTTGTCATACCACTCAACCTCAGAGCAAGAAATCTGGACAAAGCCATACATAGAAGTGGGACAAAGGCCCAAAAATAAGGACAATTTTTAAATATTGCTCTTATAAACTTAGAAAGATAATAAAATAGTAGGCCTTGCATTAGTATGAATTTTCTGAAAGGTACGAAATCTGAAACTCAAATGTCTTTCATTATTTTCCAAATTCAGTCTTTAATGATTTGCCACTAATTTGCCAAAAAACACAATTTTATGAAAAATGGACCAAAAATGTGATGCAAAAATATAAAATAGCCACACAATACAGCTGGAAACCTGTCAAAGAAGGGAAACTTTTTAATATTAGTACTGCAGCTGACAAAATAAAAGAATCTACATGCATTTCTGAAATAAAAGTAATCTATAACTGATTATTACAGCTATTCATTAATTGTAAATCTCCCATGTTTTCTTCCAAAATTGCCATTTTGCAGAGGGATTATTAGGGGAAGAGCAACATTTTGAGCCAAAATTGGGGACAGTTGAGAGATTTGGATATGCCTAATTCTATAAAGTTTCATAGATTAGTATTAGGCTAACTGCCCTTGTGAGTCATTTTAAGCCAAGCCAATTATCCCCTGTGAGATTCAAATTCTGTATCTTGTGTTTGTAAGGAAAACACCTTAACCATTAGGCCACCCTCCCAGCCAAGCAATGTAAAGCAATTTTATTTGCATGTACCTCTCAACCTGTTAATGCAGGAAATCTGGACAAGACCAAATATATTGGGGGAACATACAAACACTACTACAAATTGCTCTTGTATAAACTTAAGACAGTTGATAGAATAACAGTTCTTGCTTTAGCATGCATTTTTCTGAAGGTTATGACATAAAACTCAATGTCTGTCATTTAGTGACTTCATTCCTAAATGATTTGCCAGAAAAACACACATTTTTTGAGGAACAAACCAAAAATAAGAAGCAAATATCTATTCATTCCTGCAAAAATATGGACAACTGAGAGGTATAGTTCAACCAGGGCTGTCTGAGTTTGCTGCCCTTCCCCTCTCAAAATCATAGTCGATTGGAGCCTCCCCACTGCAACAATTCCAGTGTCCCATTCCTTGGTTATTTTGCCCCATTTACAATAAACACTAATGTGCATACTGCTTTACTTCTGCGATGATTTGGATTTCATTTGAAAGTTTTATTTTGCATTTTTACACAAACCCCAATAGATATCTGCTAAACAAAGCAATGCAGTCTCACAATGAAAACAGACTTAGCATTAAAACTTCTCTGCCCTTGAAACTCACATGCATTGAAACAGCATTGAAAACAACATTCAAAGAAAATACATTTTGCCAGTGGCAGATAAAGATTAACTTTGGACTGTTTTCAAATCATAGGCCCCTTGATTTCAAAACATACACATGCTCTTTGATACACCTTCCCGATTGTATTAAATTGTATTCCTTGTACAATACAGTACAGCTGTTAGAGGGCATTTTAAATGTATTGTTTTGAACATTTTTCCAGTAAACAATGAAACAAAATGCATGCACCAATGACAAAACTACCCAATTCAGAACATTTCCATTCTAAAAGTCTACTCAACCTTCTACAGTCCACCAATATCAGTAAATATGCACAATCTCTGAAGTGTAAAAGTCATCTAAATAATTCCACATTAAAGAAATCTGTAACAATGAAGAGGTTGCTGCTAGCAAACAACTTTATATGTCATTGTTTATTCATCTACAAATAAAGTGCCTGTTGCCCTTGAGGAATAAATTGCCTATGTTGCATGCATTAAAAAAAATAAGCTAGTAATATTGCAATAGGGACTGTATGGCAAACTGATAACAGGTTCATAGTTGCTACTCTAGGTATCTTTGCAAAAAGGACTGCAGCATCCACCCACTTTACAACACAGTACAATATCAACAATGCATCTATCCATTGTGTGAGTAGAACCCACAGCCTTCTGCAACAAAAAGCAAGGGCACTACCTGTTGTGCTATTAACAATGTAAGTGGACTCAGAATAAGCAGCACTAAAGTTTTGTTCCCCTGCAGCTCTCAGCTTCTTGTAAAATCTACTTGACACCCAGATGTATCTCTGAACTTTGCAGCACAAGAAATATGGAAAAAGCCAAAATTTATTGGGGGGGGGGGGCAAAAGCCCAAAAACTAGGGACACATTTTAAACATTGCTTGTACAATGTTGGAAAGTTGCTAGAATAAAATGCTGTGTTACGACCATACATTTCACTGCCACATCTTTACCTGTGCAAAACCGTCAGAGAAACATACCACTATGCCAAATCAGCTGTTTTGTGAAAGGGAGGAAGACAAACTTAAATGGCTACCATTTAGTGAATTCAGTTCTCACCATAACTGTCAACCTCTTGACACAAAACACCTGAACAAAGCCAATAATGGGAGAATACAGCCCCCAAACATATTCAGTGAATTCAGTTCTCACCATAGCTCTCAACCTCTTAGCAAAAAACATGTGGACAAAGCCAGTAATGGGGGGGGGGACAGCCCCCAAACATTCAATGAATTTAGTTCTCACCATAGATAGCTCTCAACCTTAGCACAAAATACCTGGACAAAGCCAATAATGGGAGAATACAGTCCCAAAAATAGGGACACATTTCAAATATCCATGTTATAAACTTAGACATCTGCTAGAATAAACAGTTTTGTGTTACCATGCACTTTCTGAAGAATATGGTGTCTGAAATGCAAATGCCTGTTATTTTTAAACATTTAACCAGGAAACTAGTCTGACTTGGAACAAAAGACAATTTTCAGCAGAGCAGAAAGAAACTCCAGACACATCTTTGTAAGATGGGAGGACATACAGACTCCACCCCAGTCAAGAATCAAACCAGAGAACCTGTAGCTGTCAGGCAGCAATGCTACCAGTGCACCACTGCACTACAGACTTTGCAAGGAAAAATGTAGACACAGAAACCACAGATTTTATGAGGAACAGAACAAATATGAGGCAAAAATCTGCTTTTTTTTCTTTGAAATGGTGGTGGATAGGGAATTCAGGTCCTTACCACCTGCATCCAAGGTACAGGGTTCAAGCCTGAATATCTCTACCCACCACCATTTGTTTTCTCTAGCCACCAGTATACAGCACCTGGGGTATTACACACACACACAATTGCAAACATTATTAGTATGCATTTAAAAACAGAATGCTACATATATAATAAAAAAATAGCAGGATTAGTGACAACAATGTTATGTGGTTTCACTGTCACTTTAATCAGCAGTTAAATCTTTTAATTGTATACCTTTTATCCTCACCATGCAGTGTGTAGAGTGATATTACATTATGTAACAGTGTCAGCAGTATAAAACATACAAAATATTTAGTCAATGGTGCAAAACGTGCCCAATGGATCAAGGAATAATCTTTGCAAAATTTGAATGGAGTGTGCATTAAAGAGAGATACAGATAAATGTATCATGGTGAAGAGTTATACCACATGCTGTATGTTTACCTAGATGCAAAGCAAGCGGAAATATTTCAAGAATGCTTTGCAGACTGCATTATGCAAGAAAAGGTACTGCACATTCTTTAATCTTCATATTTGCAAGTTTCTGTTACTTGAAACATTAGCATAGTCATAAATTATGTTTTTTACATGCACAAATGAAATGATATAGTGCTTTGCCATGAATATGTTCATATACTTTATTAAATAACTTCTAAGCTTCATTGAAATATTGAAATAATAACTACTCCATTCATCTCTGAAAATAAGGGTCCATTTGTCTGATACCGTGTTAATTTGCTTGGTATATTTCTTCACTTCAAAATGAAGTTTTTACCAAATTAGCATTTGATAACCAAGACCACATTCAATACTCTATACTTCTAAATTGCTACTATGACTATACTTAGTTTGCCTGATCACTTAATGCCCTGTCCATATTAGTCAGAAACACAAAACATGACTAAAATGACATCTTATTATACCTTATTTTTTTTTCAGGCAACTGTTCATTGCACTAGCTACTTCAAATAATCATACTCCTGGCAGTTTAGAACATTTGGTATGCTGTACGAATGACAACAAAAGAAACTTGTCATCCATATCAGTGCTTAAATGGAAGAGTAAAGAGGATTTTAAGAAAACAAAAAATCCATTGGCAACAGTACCACCTCAAGAAAACAGCTTTATATTTGACTCGTTTTCATCATAGCTGGTTTGCTAAAATGACAGACAATAAACATAGAAAACCTGCCAATAAAGAAAGAAAACAAATTTGAAGCAATATTCTGCTTTGCAGTAAAGAGCATTGCTTCTACACCAAGCACACTGTTGTGAAGAAGGGACCCTACATACACACACACACACACACACACACACACACACACACACACACACACACACACACACACACACACACACACACACCTTCACTTACCTAGAAGTCCATCCAGCCAGCGACCTACCGAAGCGAGTATAATCCACTCACGAAATCCCAGCGACCATTACTATACGAAGCCCGCGCAGTGAAATCTCCGCGAGAGCTCTCAGCTAACCCCTCATTGGCTCTGCCTGTAGGGGAAGCAGTCCGGAGCTCCTTTGTTCTGTGCGGTCGTCACCGCACAGATCCCTGGTACTTCACAGCACAGATTGCTGGGTACCTGTTTCTCTGCATCCGGACTGCCTTTAAAGGCAGTCTGAGTTCCTCAATATGTCTGCGCATGCGCAGTGGAGAGGAATTTGGACTCCAATATTTTTTTTGTTTCACAGATTTTTTTTGTTTTTGTTTTTTTTGTAGGTGGGAGGGCTGCAGTCTAGCAGTCCGATAGCATGAGCTGCCCCGGCAGAGATCCGAGCTAAAGCCCTTGTCTGTATATTTTTACAGGTAGATGCTAAAATCTCCCAGCTTCTAGCAATGGGGGTTTTGGCCTGGGAACTAGAAGTCAGATAATATGAAGTGACATCATCTTGCAAGCTATCCCAGCAGTAATATTTGATATATTATTTTGAGAAGTATATTAGTGAGACAGAGCATTCTGCATTTTACCTTGGACCTGACAACAACTGGAAGATCCATTCATCACATCTGCCTAGCTCTATTAGTAAGTTGTTAGTTTATAGTATAATTCTCTTAGATTCAATCAGAAATATAGTGAGACTTAGTTTGCATATTTGTCTTTATTAATTTGAGACTGCCTTGCAATTTTGTTTTAATACTTCCTGTGGTTTTGAACTTTGAATATATATTTTGTATTGTAGTGTTCTTTTATAATTTAGTATTAAATACATTTAAAACTTTCATTGTGGATGATCTGTGTAGAGATATTTAAGTTTTGATAGTACTATACTACACATTATTCCTACACTGTGAGGGCCACTCCTAATAGCTTTGCTCTTGGTCAAACTACCATTTGTATTAGTATTAATGTTACATAGTAAGACTGGGCATCCTTTGTTAAGGGCCTTAAAGTAGTGGATAAGGAGTGACTGGTGACAGTGCAAAATACCTTTTAGTCTGGGCAGAAGGAAGCATAGCTAGTAAACCTGTGCCAGCCTTTCCCAGGTGTATTTGTGCAAATCAAACCTGAAAGAGTGTGTGTCAGCTAGTTGGGCAGGAACACAAAGCACTGTTTAGATAGAGAGGTTGATGGAGGTCTTGGCTTGGTCACTTGGCTGAAATCTCAACTCTATAGCTATGCCATTGGGAAGTCTTATTGGGGATCTGGTGGAAGAAAGAGAAACAAGCCCTGGCATGAATGTGGTCTCTGCATGCTCTTAAGTGAAATTGCACTTAATGCAGAGAGCTACATCTGGAAATACCATGAGTGTACCTATTATCCTCCCAGTGAACCTCCTCTCACAGACTCGAGTAGTGAAGATTGAACCTCTTTGATTACTGGTCCAGTGGTGGGTCATCACACATTTCTCTACTCCTTACCCACTTACTGCACTCTAGCTAGTCCCCAATCTTTCATGTTGGATCAACATCCTGAACTTTAACATTGCCCTGTTTAGGTACCCCCCCATCATGAATCATCATTAGTTGGGCCCTCACCATCCTGGAGAAACAACCTTGATGGTAACTGAACTGTAGCCCCAGGGAGCAGGGATCCATTAAGGAGTTTGATATATGGAGCTGTGATCAATCATCCTTATGGAATCCAATGAATGACAGCAGCTTAAGGGACTGGCTAGTGCAGAGACATCAGGAACATCAGAACCATGAGCCAATAATCACCTATCATGATGGTATGAGGTCAAGAGTTATAAGGCATCAGGCTCCTTAACACTCCCACAGCACAGCATGGCAGAGCTTTCAACACCAGCAGCACAATGAAGGTCCATCCTCTGTGCCAGTTAGCCAAAAGTAACTTGCTTTTTGAAAGGAATGCTATGACAAATTTTGATAATATTTAAAAAAAAAAGATATCACATTCTGAATAAATGTCAGTATTGCAAATGCAACATTTTCCCATTATTAATATTAATATTAATATAATGCTGTGACAGCCAGATTATAAGCAATGTTGTTCACTAACAAATTGAGGTTTTTGACCTGCGGTAGTAGAGAAACCTTTTTAGAATTCCATGGAATGCAAAAAGATCATCTCAGTCAATACAATAAAGACAGTCTGTGCTTTTCTCATTGAGTTGCAGTCAATACTGTTCACAAGAAGGTCTGACAATAAAAATAAAATTCAATTACTTTCATAAAATAACATGAAGACAGGATTCTAAAAGAGATGACAATGATGCTGGGAAAGACTGAAAGTACAAGAAGAGGAAGAAGAAAAAAAGGAGTGGCAAATGGTAAGCATGAACATTCACGATTACTGAAGTAAGGATTATGAATCTGAAATAACTTAAAGAAGCAGCTGTTGACAGACAGACCTGGTGTGCTAATTCCTTGACTAAATGACAAAATAACAACAAAAAATAAAGCACTGCATGTCTGAAATCATCTGGGATATTAAAATGAAATAAGCTGGTGCTGGAATTTTAACAGTCTATGACTAATGTTGTTTGATCGTGTTCCTAGCCTCAGAGACATCCATTTCTGACTCAAACAAATCCACCATAGCGATTCTACACTAATGGTAGACTCACTTTGATGTGCTGTCACCATGGCTATGCTAAAGGCTAATGAGATATTCTGGGCAAGAGGTCTATGCTAATTGGCCATGTCCTGTCCCCTGGAAATGTCTGCAATAACAAATTACACAGTGAATACAGAATTACTTGGGTGTATACATTACCACGGCCAACCATGTTTATTGACTCAGCCAAAATACATCATTCACCCATTATTTTGAAAGGAAGAGACCCATTTACATGTAAGTATCAGTGAGTTGAAGTAGAGTGTTGAAGTAGAGGCAGGGTGTGTGAAAATATGCAAATATGTGTGTGTGTGTGTGTGTGTGTGTGTGTGTGTGTGTGTGTGTGTGTGTGTGTGTGTGTGTGTGTGTGTGTGTCTTTCAATTCCTTCTAGATTAACAAGCAAAACCTTGAATATTGAGGTGTGAGCACTAGATACCAGGTACATTTCAAATATTGCTCTAAGTCATGTACAAAGTTAATAGGAGAACAGCATTTTAAAACAGAAAGTATTTTATGTATAACAACAGGTGTGAAACTCTAATACCTGGCATCACTGATGGCCTGTAATCATTCCTGGTTTACAAGGGACATGACATTTATATGGCAAAATCAGGTATCTTCTATAAAATCAGGGACATCTAATGATCTAAATAAGTCTAACAGGTCACACAGCAATACACACAACTTCACCCTTCACACCCACATACAATACACATATCACTAAGAGTCACACGGGTACAGACACCACTCCTTTACAGGCCATTGATACTGCATCTAACCATGGTAATGTTTTAACAATAGGTAATTTAACAATAGGCAATTTGATAGTCAGACATATGGACACCACTATCATGAAAGTGAATAAGAACAGAGTGGCACTTATCTGTCTTTCTGGAGCCAATATATGCAAAGTAGCACAGAAGTGTAGCTACCTCCATCCTAATGAACATGACTGTGATCTGATAGTGATCCATGTGGGGGGTTGGAATGACCTTACTCACTATACCCTGAGTGAATACAGAAAGATATCATTATGCTTGCTATGCATGTGTGCATGAGGTGGGAAAGACACTGGTCCTTGGTCTTCAGTAGTATTATGGCATCATCCCTAACCCAATTCAAGTGTAACTTAGACAGCTAGATGGGGAACAGGGAAATTCATCCCTGGTGTGACATCTATGTCTTTAATGGGCACAGGTAGCCTGTAAACAGTTCATCCCCCAGGGTCCTATGTGTAAATGTTTCATCTCCCAAGCTCCTGCTTACACTTATTAAGGGTATCAGAACTTATCAGAGAATTGGGATGCATGACTAGGCTTAAAAAGGCCCTTGTGGTTATTAACCTAGTAAACATCTATGAACCTATGAACCTATGAATCACCTAGAATGATGCTGAAATTCTAAAGCAAGATCATTGGGTCTAAAAATTGGCTTTGGAGTTGGTGTCATTCTTAGGAAACTCAGCTTGCTAAGCATGTGCCTGAGGCAGGAAAGACTGGTCTTCAGCTGTATTATGGCATCACCCAGAATGGTGCTAAGATTCTAAGACAAGATTATCAGCTATTAAAATTGGTTAGGTAGCTGGCGTCATTCTTGGGGGATTCACTGTCTGACAGCTTGAGATGAAATAGCTGACTAGCCTTATTTCTTTTCCAGGAGTGGACTTTGCCTCATTATCAAGTTCTTGCATTCTGGCTTAAAACTTTGCTGTTCCCCATAGTGCCCCTTCTTAGACATGATCCACCTGATGGACATATCAACCAATTTAAATCTAGCTTACAACATTTTACTTTGACTCTACTCTGTGCCAGGAATGTTAACAAAAATGCCTGAACTTGGGGATGTCCTACAACCTGAACACATTTGTACATGTGATGTTACAGTGACACAGTTTTAATGCAATGAAAGCATTTGCTCTATTTCTGGGCATAGTGACTATCATGTCTTCAGACTTATTTGTAATTTTTTTTTCTCTGTTTGTCAAGGATATCATCACCTCATGACAGAGTCTTTTAGGCACCACATTTTGTTAACCTCATAAATAAAATGACAGTGTTCAGAGTCAAAGACTATCAAGGAACACTAATTCCACCAATTTGGGATCACAAACATAGTTCCCAACCCCGTTGTACAGCTCATTCTTAAATAAGGTAAAATTATTTATCATTCTAATTATTACAGGAATTTTATTCAAAAAATGTGGGATTTCAAAGTTACAGAATTTTGTCTTGAAGTAGTTTTCACTAATGATGTAAGTAATTTTAAGAGGTTATGCCCGAATGTTTAGTTTTATGTTAAAACTCTCCTGTAAAAAGAAATCATGAAATACCTTGTAGGCAGAGTTGATTCATGGTCAAATTGGCGCTAGGCAGAGGAATGGACCAGGGCTACACCTGCACCAAATCTGTACCAAAGGGAAGTATGCTATCTGTTATGATACTAACATTGCTTTTAAATTCTATAGTACAAACACTAAACAGACCTCTCAACCAATTGGTGACAAATTTCAACAGAATCAGGGACAAGTCAAGAAAAAATCAGGGACAATCAGGGACACTTTTAAAATATTAGTGTTATTAACTTGAAACATTGACAGAATCAGAGCATATGAATTAATACACATTTTCTGAAGTAAAAGAAGTCTATAACTCTTAATTATTGTCATTATTCATTAAGTGTAATTCACCACCTTTCCTCCAAACGTCACTAGTTTCAGAAGGGATTAAGAGGAGCAGAGCTAAAATTTGAGTCAAAATCAGGGACGTCCCTGAAAATTAGGGACAGTTGAGAGGTATGACACTAAAGGCCATTTGCCAATCAAAATAGATGCACATTGAAAACAGAGCAATAGTAAACTCCTCTTCCCTTAACACTCATATTCCTTGAAAATGCACTGAAACTCATATTCCCTAAAATTGCATTGAAACTTATATTCTTTGAAAATGTATTCCTGATGACTGAGTGATTGGTCTGTTAGTTGGTGTACAGGACTAAGGTTGTTGTCTCTTCTAACCAAGGTACAAGGTTTGCGTCTAAATAAGTTAATTAACCAACCTATCACCCCTAACTCGGACATTTCATATACACAGGGTGCTATTTTTCCACAAATACAGTGGCAGTGTAAAAGTTTGATACAGGACAAATGTTAGAAAAAAAAAACTGTTGTTTTAAAACTGGATATGTGGACTCGTTATAATTAGTGTCAGGTTATCAGTGCACCTAGTGGCAAAATTCTTTAACATTACTCTGAGTTGGTGCATAGTAATCAGTATTTCCTTATCTTTATAGTTCTCAACAACATTCAAAATAGATGAAGAGAGATGGTCATCATGAGGCTTACCAAAGTGCATTACCAAACGTTTTTCTGTATTAAATTTTAAAGCAAAAGACTCAGCCTAGAGACAGAGGCTAATAGCAAATAGTTAACATGTGATTACAAGCAGTGACAGAAACAATCTTTAAGTCATTTGCAAATCTGGTAATGCAGCAGTGATTGTTACTACGGAAAATTAATAAGATATTGTTGAGCAGAATGAGGACTAACACCCCAATCCCTAAGGAACAGCAACACTCCCTGGAAAAGGATCAGATTTTTTTTACCTTGAATTATAACCGATTACATTTTATCACTGCGATGGTGGTGCTGCGGTAGCATTTTCACCTCACAGTAAGTTATTGTCCTGTTCAATTCTCAGCTAGAGCGTCTTCTGTGTAGAGACATGCGTGAATGGGTGTACCTTCGTTGAAGGTTGTGTGTCAGGGCTGGCAACTCGGCACGTAAAAATCCACTGCCAATCATTAGCAGACTGGAGTTCCGCTGTGGTGACCCCTAAAAGCCGAAAGACACAACAACAACATTCTATCACCAAGCCAAAGCATGATCCATCTCCTAATGTACGGATTAGTGCTAACTTTAATTATAGCATTGAATATCACCTGATGAGGGAGAGAATTAAATGATTTTACCATGTCCAAGTGCACTTTATTTGATGAGAGTCCTACATCTAATGCCTGAGATATGATTTGATAGAATTCAATGAGATTTGTCAGGGTAACTTCACCATTTAAAAATCCATGTTAAAACTGATGCAACATCTCCGGATTACTGTTACTGCATATAAGTTCAGAAAAGCACCTCTCAAAACATTTATTTCTAACAGATGTTAGACATACAGGTCAATCATTTTTTTCACATTGTCCTTGCTTCCTTTTTTATAAATTGTTGTAATATGGGAAATTTTCCAGGAACTTGGAACAATTCCAGAATATAACAAGTTGTTAAATATCAATCATTCAAACAATGGTATCACTTACATTACTTATAATTATTTAACACAAACCAGCCAGCGATGCAAACACAGTCAATTTAATAGTGAACACTTTCAAAGGAGTCAATGCCCCAACTTTTTCAGACAATGAAAGACAATGAACTCAACATTTAAATACAGAATCTAAATACTCAATTATTCAATTATCTAATAATTGAATTTTACATAATCTGATCTTACTATCCACACTTCAACATTTAACTGCATATCTTAGTGTTACATTCATACATTTCATCCATGTCATTAAATATCAAAAGTTAGTTAAAATATTTAAACTTCTATATCACTTCAACTTTGTTTAAACACATAAAAGTATATAAAAATACATTAAAAATATATAAAAAGTACTTACAAGTCTGAATATACTTAAAAAGAGTTTTGGAGTAAATCTACAAACCCAATTTTTAAGAATAGATGTATATAAAGCTAATAGTTTATCAGATTTTTATTTTATTTCATTATTATTATTTATTTATTTTATTTTATTATTTTAATATATTTATACATATACACAAATATACCTGAATTATTTACCAGCGTACAAACCATATGTATACTAACATGTATAATTTATTTAGCCAATGCTTTTAATTTTAGAATACTTTTAATTGATTTATGCATTTTATGTGTTTAAACAAAGTTGAAGTGATATAGATTTAATTGATTTATGTATTTTATGTGTTTAAACAAAGTTGAAGTGATATAGAAGTTTAAATATTTTAACTAACTTTTGATATTTAATGACATGGATGAAATGTATGAATGTAACACTAAGATATGCAGTTAAATGTTGAAGTGTGGATAGTAAGATCAGATTATGTAAAAATCAATTATTAGATAATTGAATAATTGAGTATTTAGATTCTGTATTTAAATGTTGAGTTCATTGTCTTTGTCTGAAGAGGTTGGGGCATTGACTCCTTCAAAAGCGCTCACTATTAAATTGACTGTGTTTGCATCGCTGGCTGGTTTGTGTTAACTAGTTTATTTTAGTTTTGCGTGGTCTTTACTTATAATTATTGTTGGAATCATATGAGGCTCTATGGATGTTGGCTTTTCAATCCCACATAATGTTTTCTTTATGATGTCATTATTGAAAATGGAATGTGGAGAAGGTAAATAATTCTTATAAGATTTTATATCTTAAGTATGGATTTGCTTACTGATGCTACATGCCTTCACAAATGATTAATTAAATTCATTATTTACTAACTTAGCATCTTTCATAAAAGTGTGATGTACTTTAATATGTGACAAAATATAATAATGTCTAAAAGTTTTATTAATATACTTATATATTTTTTTCTTTTGGGCAAGTTGCTAGAAATTTTTTTTTTTCGTAAAAGGAATGAAGTTTGACAATTTGTATTTTTAGACATGCTACAGGATTCAATAACACCTACACTAAGTGTACACTAAGTATACACTGTTTTGAGTGAACAGACAACACAGACATAATTCGTACCTTCTTACTCCTAATTTTAATTTTCCTACTGATTTTCTTGCAGCTATAAACATTGACAGAGATTCATAAAGGTTGCCACAAAGTGTAGGCTACACTTGGTGTAATATTTTTGACTGACTAAAGAACACAGAAAATGTGGTAGGGATGTTCTTGAATACATATCACCACCAATAAAGGAGTGGAGTTTTCAATTAATCAGCTTGTCTCTAGCAGTGGTGTCTACATGCTGTTTCAGTATATGTTCACATTTAGAGTAGCCATAATTACCATTAGATAGACAGACAGGGGAAAGCTGAGTATGAAGACAAAAGAATCACTAAAGCCAGATAATCCATAATAACACTTGACATACTGATCCAACAAAATAGCCAATATCCTGTATGACAAATTTAGTGCAAAGTTTACTCCACCTACATTTATTACAATTTCACAGGTTCCACAATCTCAACCATCCTATTTAATTACTATGGAACAAGTTAACTCTGCCATCTCAAAAGGTAAGGACACTTTATCTCTGGGTTCTTTTGATATGTCAGTGCTAAAGAATGCCAATCTGAACTTCTAGATCCTCATAGTTGTTTACATTCCTAAACCATGAAAAAAAACATTTAATGTCATTACACATGGGTGGACCAACCATGGACACTGGTAGGTGTAGAGCTATTAGTCTCACTAATCTCATAGTAAAGCTATGGAGCATAATACCTGAGACCTCATTAATATGGAAATTGAAAACGTCCTAATCCTGGAACCTCACCAATTTGGCTTTGCCAAAGGAAGGCCCTGCCTGTTTAATTGCATTAATTTCTTTGAAAAATTATCCAAAGCAGTGGACAGCAATTATGCAGTATGTAAAGCATATCTAGACCTGGCTACAGCCTTTGACACTCTACTTCATGCACACATTATTGACAGACTCATAAATCTGAATATACATCCCTTTGCTGAGCAGGTGGATAACAAATCAATTGCTGACAGATCTCATGTGGTTTTATTTGTATGTGGCACTTCTTCAAGCAAAAAATGTTACCAGTGGTATACAACAGGGCTTGGGGTTGGACCTTCTCCTATTTGATATCTGTTTCTTAGACTTTCAAGCCAACTGTCCTTGTCTAATGTTATTTATGTCACAGATGACTGTAATGTGGATGTTTTTCAATATTGAATTATTTTCTATTGATTTGGGTTAGACCATGTTAGCAATTGGTACAAGGATTATAAAGAAAAAGGTTTAATTTCCCAAGCCCCTGTTTACACTTAACTAGGTAGCAGGACTTGTCACAGATTTTGGATGCGTGACTTGTGAACCTATGAAATGTTACATCAAATACCAAATTAAAGGAATTACACCTTCATCACTAGACAAATAAGACACTTTGGCATGATATAATCATACCCCAAAGTATCCCTCATGTCTGGAACAAACTTACTCTACGCATTAAGCAGATTAGCACCCTTGTCACAGTCATGGTAAACCTAGACAAATGGATAGGAAGCCTAAAATTCTCCATAGTTTAGCTTCACTTTCCCTCCATTAGGCTAGGGGGAACTTCTGATTATTTCTTTTTGGCTAGACATATATTGGTTGGTAGTGCTCACTCATGAACCTACAGTTTTAAGAAAATGTATTCATCGGAAAACACCTTTGCCAAATTTGATTACTGATGCACATAATATAAATATATGCATTTATTTAATTATTAACAAGGTTAGTGCTTTCAAAAAATAGGTTTATTTTAGCCACACTTAGAAGTAGAAAAGAATATGCTGCCACTGTCTGCATAGACTTTACCCTGAAACTCCAGCATCATTTCACGTCCCAAACCATGACATTTAAGTGCCCACACTATGCTGTCTCTGTAGGCTGCATTTACCCCTGGTGCAATAATGAGCTTAACAGTAGCTGAAAAGGTATATGGATCAATCCACTTACCTGGTTAACAAATGCTAACAGATGATTCATGAGAACTGGGAAACCCTAGCTTGAACATACTGTCCTGTACATCAATCCTTTCTGGTTCAGTGACAGTTTCCCCACAGAGATTTTCCTGAGTGGGAAGAATCAATGTAATGAGCTGCACTGCCAGCCATGGTGTAGGATAATGAGGCATTCAAGGGGTGCCATGTGCTTCTTCCCAAAAAGCCTGAGGTAAGTGATTTGTGTGGGACTGGCAGTATAAATTAACATGGCCAGTCATAATACTTAACTTGGCCAAAATACTGTAGTCCCCTGTTATACTCAATGGAGTTGACCAGTAGTGGGGGTGTGAAAGTGTGGGAAAGTGCATGTGTGTGTGTGTGTGTGTGTGTGTGTGTGTGTGTGTGTGTGTGTGTGTGTGTGTGTGTGTGTATAAATGGATGAACGTATCTTGGAGATATGTGTGTTGCTGAGTGCATGTCTAAGTGCTTTTGTATGGGGATGTTTGCAAGTTTGTCAGTGTGTACATGAATATCTGTATAAGATAGGTGACTGTGCATGGACCACAAAAGGTAATTACCAGAGTGAAATGCTTTTGACACTGGTGATACTTATGAGTAGTTCAGAGAAATGCAAATTAACCAATAATGAGATCTTCTCAGTGTGACTAAACAGTCTTTGACACATTTCCCATGGTTATGTAAATGTACCGTCCTGCAATTGGCAGTTTATGTAGCTGTGAGGCATGTTTTTTTAACCTCAGCTGTTAAAAAACAATAAGACAAAACAAAGAGCATAATATACATTAAGTTACCACCATAGATTCTTATATTTGCATTTCTTGCACTTATATGAGAATCACTAAAAGTTATAGATAGTTGTAACAGGTCAACTATATAAGCCAGAAAAAACATACCATGGTAGTCATTTGTAATTTGCCTGTGAGACATTGCACGCAAAGTGTAAATTCCAGGGAAGTAATGGTACTTAATGCCTATGACCTTTCTGAATTGAAACATTTGCACCAGCCTATTTTATTTTAAGTTGCTTGGATATTAGTTTCAGAGCACACATTTGGGAAGGCTGCTCCTTATTTGCATGACAACAAGCTAGAGAAAACTTGATTAGCTGTTCTGGTATGGTAATATGTACATCAAATGTCTTAGTGGACTTATCAGTCTGACAGTTCTGAGATTATGATAGCCTTGGATGAGCAGAGCCTTCTAAAAGGGACATTATAGGAAATCAGTTAGATTTCTGCTTTTGTTCTTCTTGAACCAAAGCCTGTGAAACTTGATGAGCACAGCAGTGCCACTCAGAGCATTGTACAAAAGTAATGAGAAAGAATATTCTACATATTTCCTTTTTACATTTGATACAAAAAGAGAAGACAAAGAGACAGCAGATGCAGATGAACTAACATTTTTTTACCATAATGTGGTTAGCAGTATACTGCACATTCAAATAAATACAATACACAGTTACTATAGAATGTTACCTTATTTACCTCTCAGTCAACCAATCACTTATTTAATAATCCACTCTTTATTCACTTTTCTACACTTCAGGGACATAATAATCATCCACTTCTACACAAAAGCAAAAAAGGTTACAACAAAACAGCATTTTTTTCTTCTGTCATCACCACAGAACTTAATTTTGTGTCTTTCGGCTTTACTTAACTATTTTCATTAATATGATGCCTGCATTAAGTGTAGACATCATATTTCCTTAATTCATTTAAAATGTGCCCAGAAACTTCTTTAATCTTACCAAATGCCCATCCTTAACCATTGGGTCTATACGTATGACCAAATTGCCGTAATGTCAAATGTAAAACACTGAAAAAATAAGTTCAAACACACACAATAGCGAGAAAAAAATAATATCGAGAGAGGAAAACTATTTCCTCTCACAATATTAAAATTAACAATCAACCCCCCCCCCCCGTAATGCTAGCCTCAAATTTGTCAGAATAGTAGCAGTGTTATTAAAAGGTTCTAATGAGGTTAAGGTTAGGGTTGAGGGAATGAGCGCCATTAGGGTTAGAGTTAGCACCCACTACTAAGGAGGGCAGGTGGTACCTGCCTCCCTGCACCTGATTTTTATTAATAACACTACTGATTTTTTTTTTTTTATTTTACATACAAATATGGAGTAAATGATATCAATTACTTGGATGCCACTATTCCAACAGGCATAAGCTACAAAAGATTTATTTCCATATTATTCAGAAAAGAAAGACTTTCTAATTCATATTTACACTACTATCATAGTGACAATTCCCCACATCAAAAAAGAAATATTATTAAGGGCAGTTAGTTAGAGCAGAGCAGATGACCTCCCTTTATAAAGATTTTGTGGAAGAAACTGGTAAAATACTGGAATTATTTTAAAATTGCGGTTACCTGCCTAATTTGGTGTAAGATATAGTGCTATAAGTTCAACAGGGATCGGGCACAAAATGCGTTACCTTGCTGGGCAAGTTGAATGATATAGCAGGGTTAGCTACTAATATCGAAGTTGAAGAACCTGGCTGTAACAGGTCATTCATCCTGAAATGTAATCAAGATACAAGAGAATCATAGAATATTGTACTGGCAAATATTTTTCAAAATGCCAGATCGCTTGGAGATTTTTTTGACGCCCCTGACATTTACCTATAAGAACTGCTTTTCTGTTGTTTTTCTCATTTATTTACCTATAAGATGGAGAAAAACATCAAAGACATTTTAGAAAAAGAGAAGAAAGGAACAATGTTTGCTGAAAACAAAAAACCTAAAGGAACTTATAAATGTGGCATGTGTAAGCAATGCCCCTACACTGCTGATTGTGTTGTTTTAGACCTTCTTAATATAGGACAGACCTTTAGGGGTTATACTCTTCAACTACGGGGGTAGTTTTCCTGGCCTTTTGTAAAGTATGCTTCTCATTTTATGTAGGGAAAATTGAGAGATTCCCTAAAGAGGAGAATTTATGAACACAATAATGATATAAAAAAGGCTATATATTAGATCAGCGAATGCTTAAAAAAGCAAATGCTCATTGATCGACCTTATGTAAGCGAAAGCTTACAATCTCGAACTGTCAGATCCAAACCACATACACACAACACAAGCGCACCAAACAAACAGAAATCCACACACATACACCTAAAATCTGACACCTAACCCTACACTAAACTATGCACACACCACTAGCTATCCACTTATCTTAACCCAAACCCTAACCCTAAGGTCCGTCACTACTGCACACTCACCTCACCTGCTCCCTAACCCTAACTCACCTAAATCCGCCCTAACCCTCATGTCCACACAATCGCGCACATACCTAACCCGAGCCCTACCCCTAACTCACCTAACCCACCCTAACACTCACATCCACACAATTGCACACTTACCTGAATCCGACCCATAAATTTCCACCACAGCACTGAAAATACCGAAGCAACAGAAACGGACAACCAAATTTTTCCCCTAGGAAAAATTTGAGTTTCTGTTGCTTCAATATTTTTAACTTTCGCTAAATTAAGGTTGATCAATCAGCGTTCGCTTGTTTAAGTGTTTCCTGATATAATATAGACCCTATAAAAAAGAGGGTAGAGGCCAATGCCCTATACAGGCAGTTCTTGCAATGTATGAACATTAGTCTTTCTTTTGGGTTATACAGCAGATTGACTGGAACCAAGGGGTGGGCAATGGGAAACTACTGGAATACCAAGAATTACTCTGGCAGTTAAGATTAAATGCCAGTGTTCCTCCCCATTTAAATGATCGAGTTTCCCTAGCCCTTGTACTAAGATTATGAGCAGCTAAGCTCTAAGGGTACCAAGTGGGTTACTATTTATTCAATGTCTTAGTGACTTCTGCATTTTAACTTCACCAACTTCCCTAAATTAAACATTTTTCTGATGTATATTAGCATTTATGATTTTCATGTATTTTTTTATATTTTTTCTTTCCACATAAAAATTCATTACTTTGTTTACGTACTTAAGTTACAGATTGTTAGAGGTTGATTGATTAGCCTACGTAACTAAGTAGTTTTGTTTTTATATAAATTTTTGATACTGGAGGAGATGATGACAAATGGAGTGTTAATCTTGTTACCAATCACCTTGCATTAATGATTTTAAACCGTGCGATTTAATTCATGTTATCAATTCTGATGAAATCTTGGAAGAGACAAAAGTGCTAAACTAACTTTTATTAATAAATGAACATTTTTTAGGAAGTGTTTTTGTGCTCACCCTTTGTTTCATGGTTTGGTGGTGCTTGTGAGGTACTAGTCGGTTACTGTTTTTTGTTCATACCTCAGATTTGACTACAACTTTTACATTTTTTATATGTTTTTATTTTATTCAGACACACAAAGCTTCACAGACACACACAAACAGCACTACATATGTTTCCTAATCTAACCCTTACCCTAAAATACACAAACTTTCATAAAAAAACACAACACTTATCTGTCACTAATACCCAACCTTAACCCTAACTCACACACAAACACACACACAAACACACGCACACACGCACATACGCACACACGCACGCACACACACACACACACACACATACACACACACACACACACACACACACACACACACACACACACACACACACACACACACACACACACACACACACACACACACACACACACACGCACATGCATTCTCTCAGCCCCCAAATCCTACTTACCTGTTTCGATATTCCATACTATCGACATAGGCACCATTCAGCCATTCGTACCATCAATATTACATTATGCCCCTGCATTTGTCAAAAAATGCATATTTGGTCAAACACAGGGAAAACACACACACACATATATATATATATATATATATATATATATATATATATATGTATAAATATATATAGATCTATGTCAAATAACAAATTACCATAACATTGAGTTGCAAAATGGCAAGATGGAAAGGACGAAAGTTTATATTCATAAACATCCAGATTATCATAAATTTTCCCCTGGTAGGTAAACAATCAGCCAATAAAACTTAAAAAAAAAACAAACTGAAACAAATAAAACCCACCCAAGTTGGAGGCTTGACTTCCATACCTCCCAATTAAATATACCAACTTCAGGATTGCACTACAGTGGAGAAAAGGGCAAAGTTCAACACATTGGCCAACTGAATCCTTTCACTGCAAAAACGTGTGATGATCTGGAGGTTTGTGAATGTAAACTTTCATTTCCATCTCACCTATTTGCAACTTGATGTTATGGTGATTCATTATTTTGACATAGATATAGATATAGATATGGATATAGATATAGAAATAGATATAAATATATAATTCTCACTCACTTGAGCCCATACACATTATTTTCAGATTTGTGTGGCTATTTGGTATTATTTATCTTCATCTAGCATTTATTCATCAATATACAATGACCCCTCCCCATTAATATTCCAAAACATGAATGCTGATTGGACAGCGTGCCCATTGCAAATCACGCAATATACCAATGGAAAAAGGTCTGGTCACCTGGAGTTTTATCTGTTGGTATAAAGTGCTCAAAACATTTTATTTTTAACAAAAAAAAAAAAACGAGCAATAGAGACTTTCTTTTCTCCATTGTTTCCATTTCAAAGCATCGATGTACTAGGTATACATGGGACGCAAGTCCCATATAAGCAAGGAAGCAGTGTACCACAACCAGCAGAAGAACAGTAATGCGCCATTATACAAAGACATTATTTAAGAAATGTAAGTATTTTTTTCTTAAATAATGTCATTATATAATAACAATAACAGACTCTGTGATTGTGGTATATTGAAATTTACCCATGGTTGGCTTTATTTAATCACTCGGGCTTTGCCCTCATGATTAAACCACACCAACCATGGATAAATCTTCAATATACCACACCACGTCATCAGTTATTTCTTAATTCTACTTAGTTCCTGGATTTCTCCATCTCAAGAGTTCTAAGTTCAGCTAAGATGTCATATATATTTTATTTAATTTGTTCTTAGCCTTAGCATTTAACTATATGACTATATAGACTTAATTTTTAGGGTCATCTTATCCAGCCACTATTTTACAAACTGGTTCCATTAAATGAATAATCTGTTGTTTCTGCTTAGTTAAGCAATAACCCATAACTGGGTGTTGTTAATACCGGAATTACCCATGGTTGGTGTGGTTTGATCATGAGCATGAAGCTTTGGTGATCAAACAAAGACAATTGTAGGTAAATCCAGCATTACCCACACCCAGGAGTAGGTTATTGCTATTATATCATGACATTATTTAAGAAAGAAACTACTTATGTTTATGTGTAGGGTGGCCACGGTGGTGCAGTGGTTAGCTTTGTCACCTCACAGCAAGAGGTTCCCTGGTTCGATCCTTGGCAGGGTTGCCTTCTGTGCAGAGTCTGCATGTCCTCCCTGTGGTCGTGTGAGTTTCCTCTGGGTGCTCTGGTTTCCTCCCACATCCCAAAGCCATGCTGTAGGTAGACTGGACACTCTAAATTGGCCCTAGGTGTGAGTGCATGTGTGTGTGTAATTGTGTGCCTTCTGTGGAAGGTTGGGCGCTGGGCTGGCAACTAGACACTGTAAAACTCCACTGCCAATCATGAGCGGACAGGTGATCCACTGTGGTGACCCTTAACCAGGAAAAGCCGAAAGAAAAAGACTTAATGGGGAATTAAAGCCATCATGTGACCACCAGCATAGCACTTTACATCATATGCAAATGGAGAAATTTCAAACAATAAAATAAAACTGTCAAAAACTGAAATTTAAATACACTTAATGTGAAAATAATACTTCAGTAAAATAACAGCAGTAAAAAGTATATTAATTCAGATATTATTGTAGAAATGAAATTGAAGCTAAAATATTTCTAATAAGATCTTTCTTTTCACTAATAATAATTATTGCATACTTTATTATAATAAATTGGATATTTTAGGCAAAGTACTTTAAGTCCTGTGCCTCATGTACCATAATTCATTTTGTTTCATTTTGACTTAAATGTGTGCTATTGTGTGGGCTGTTTCATTTACTGACTGGTATTCTTTAAAACAATGATTTAGATTAGCAGTCTCTGTTTCAGCTAAGTGCCATTCATGTCTGTAATGGTTACTGCTACAGTTCTTATTCTTTTAATTTGAAGTGCAGAGAAAATAATGACACTGTAATGAGATTAACCTTATTTTTTAACATAAATTAGTTTGTAAAATATTTGGCATTTAAGTAAAAGTGTTTTGCAATTACATGAACATCTCCTCAACTGATAGCATCATTTCATTTACACTGTGTGTATGTGCATATGTATGTGTATAGAGAGAGAAAGAGAGATGAATATATATTCTCAATTATCACAAATAATCAATTGAAATTCAAAATATAGAAAAAAGTAAAGCTGGTTCCTTTTTTGCAGGAATAAAGCCTTTTTACATCCTCACATACCCTGCTACTTAAAATTTTAACTCAGAGATTGCACAACAACAGGGAAAGGGCAAAAACCCACTCCCCCTCTACTGTGATCTCCCACAAAGTAATGATATCCGTCTATAATCTTACGACTATCGAACAACTGTAATCCTGGCAGAAGGTATCAAATAGTCATCAGTCTGCAATCATATGACTATCTGATACCTTCTGGAAGGATTACAGTTGTTCAATATTATAATCGTCAGACCGTTTAGAGTTCCTCTATATGAATGAATATATATGTATATATTCTTTATGAGGTGAATATGCTTGCATTTGTTGGAAAATTATTAACACTAGTGTAATATTAGATAAAAGTCTGACAATACAGGGGCAAGTGTTACCTGTTGTTGTCAAATCTCCATGTCTCCATCTGCAAAATATATCTAAGATAAAGAAAATTCTATCTCAAGCAAATCTTTTGATAGTAGTTGATACCTTGGTCTTACTGCGCCGTTATTACTTTGGATTTCCCAGCACTGAAATCGACTATCTACACCTGATGTAGAGCTCTGCTACATGTTGCTAACTGAAACTTCTTGTTACTAACATATGACTCCTGTTTTGTGTAGTTTGTACATGCTGGCATTTCTGTTCAATATTACCTAAAAAGCTTGACTTGGGTCCCTCTCATCTGACAGAGCTAGTGCTATTATAACTAAACTAGGGTTCTTTTCTCAAACACTCAGATGCTGATAGTATTTCCATAGCTGTACAGAGACTTCATGCTTATGTTTGTTTGACTGCAAACACCCTGAGTACTCAACCTTTACATCAGTGTCTACGAGAATACACAGTCCTGACTTCTGTAGATCAGTAAAATCATACCACTTTGAAATGTCCATATGAAAAATCAGATGATTAGTTTGCCTAACTCTACCTTTATATTTAATTGTTTGTTGCATTTTTCATTAATCATTTCACAAAATTATACATGGCATTTTGTGGAAAGACACCTAAATAAATTCAGGATGACAAGGAAGCCATAATGCTTTGTGGTGTGCATAATCTACAATTCCATTTATATAATGTCTGTTGTAACCTTTTGGAAACTCATCAGCAGTGTTCCGCATCTTGTCAAAGACACACTCCTGGTATAAGTTTATACTTAACAAAAGTTGACAGTTCTCATTGTCAAGAGAGAAGACTAATGAACTCTTCTTGGTATACCTACCTATGATTCTCGTAGTGCTGTTAGTTCAACCACATCAGCATCCACTTTACAGATGCCTACATTTCCTGATTCGACTTGATTGGACCTGTGCAGCTCTGTAAAGTTTCTCTGGACAGTTAGCAGCAGGACTCTTTATAATACTGTGTAAAATCGTATGCCCATAATGTCTTTGCTTTTAAAAGGAAAGGTACAGTAGCCTCTCGATTTGGTTGCTTAGCTGTTACAAACACAAAATACTCACCTGAAACTTGAAGACTAATTTATTGCCATTATAAGTGGAGAATACCTTCATCCATGATGCCACCATTTAACTGAAGATTAAATTGTTAGGAAATAAATCTGATGAAATGGAAGAAACCATTGCATTGTCCATGCAACATGTTCATTGGAACCCGAAAAATGGATTTGCTATATTCCTTATGTTCTTCCAGTGGTATTTCCTTCCTCTTTGAATGAGATTGTGAGCTTATTATTGCTTATTTACTTGTTACATACCTCATCTTTATGGGGACTATCAACTTCTTTCTGCTTAACTGACATTATTTCTAAAGTCTCCTTCACCAAGTAGATCTTTAGTTTTAAATGTCCTGCTTTTTGCAACCAACTTGAACCAGTTACAAATTCATGCCCTACATTAATATGCTCAGCTACCAAACAAATGTCATACTGAGTGCAGAAACATTTAATAAGTTATAGTTTTTCAAAAATGGGAAGACATAAGGTTTACCTTGGTTGGGAAGCTTCACAGGGAAAGATGCTGAAAACAAAGATAAATGTGGCATTACAAGAAAATTGCATACTGCAATCAGCAAGTAGTAAAAGCAGGGTAATGACAGAAATGATCCCTGTACAAGCACAGCCATCCACTTTATAAAGGGATAAATATGTGTCCAAGCAATATCTGTGAACAGTGAGAATATTTACTTGCCCTTGGTAAATTTAGTGAATCGCTAAAATGATTTTTGTTGAATTAGGGTTGATGAATAGGTGTTCGCTGCAATGGGATTGAGACAAACTAGTATAGACCCATTTCTAAATGACTGAATAGGGTGTTCATAGGTTCATAGTTCATAGGTTCATAGTTTAGTACTAAGCTAACTGCCCTTGCAAGCCATTTTAAGCCTAGCCAATTATCCCTTGTGAGACTCAAACCCTGCACCTTGTGTTTGTAAGGCAAACACCTTAACCATTAAGCCACCCTCCCAACCCTTAGTGTTAGATAAGTTTATGCAATAAGACAAAAACCTGTAGAAATAAAGGTTCTCAGAACAACAATTACAAGATTCCTTCCTGCAAAATATTAGGACACATACATGCAGGTGCACTCACACACACTCACACACACACACACACACACACACACACACACACTCTCACACACACACACACACACACACTCTCACACACACAAACACACACACACAGAACGTAATAATATTTAGGGTATTACTACCCAAGAATCAGCTTACTAAGTTAAGGACTCTTGATTATTACTCGTCTCTTACATGAAAAAATAAAAACATAAAAGTCAGTGGGTTTTTAAGCCCTACTTCTCCACCTTGTTCCCAGCAATCTATCACATGCTTGCATGTTGTTCTATTCTCAAGTATCAGTTTTCCTACTATAAAATAATGATCTGTGTCTAATCAGACTGAATATTTTATATGCAATAAATAAAACTATAACACTGTCTTCTAAATTTTTAAGTGAAAACTTTTTTTATTTTTTGGCAGGGCACACACAATTCCCTGAAAGAGGTTGTTAAACAAGACTGGACAAATACAACCACAGCTTTGACTTTGCTTGGGGTGAGGTGCATTGTCTCACCATGACTGCACTCTGGATACTAGTTAATATTTAGCTGTCAATGTATTAACAAGAACAATGTATGTCCTGTTTCCCCTTGCTTTGAACAAACTGCCTCAGAAATCATTGCCAGCAATCACACCTTTTTGAGTAAATACTCACCACTGCCACTAATTATAACAGACATGCTCAGCTCTGTTTAGCTGGGACACATATCACCTTCTGTATACCTTTCACAATCTAAGCACTAAAACTCATACCAGTATCTGTCAAATCATTTGCAATGTGTCTGATAGATGAAAGCTTTTGTATTTAAGACAAGAATATCTTAAGGTAAGAAGACCTACATATTTAGGTACAAGGTATACTTTACATAATAACAGATCAGTTACTATGTAACATGTCTGTCCTTAAAAAGCTTTAAGTTTCTGAAGTACATATATATATATATATATATATATATATATATATATATATATATATATATATATATATATATATATGGATCTACCTGACAACATCGACAAGTCAGAACACCGACAACGACTTCACCGCCACCACATAATCGACAGTTCACAAACACGACACCTCATACACTCGACACATCATAACAACAAACAAAACAAATCCCCTGTCCAAAACCCACACACACAACACAAGCACACCAAAATCCTTACAAACCAACACTAACCCTTACATACACAACTATCTACAACCCTAACGAAACTCTAACCTAAGGTCCGTCACTATCACACACTCACCTAACCCGCGCCCTAACCCTAACTCACTTAACCGCCCCTAACCCAAAAAATATCACTACTGCACCCTTACCTAACCCGCGCCCTAACCCTAACTCACTTATCCCACATCACACACTTACCTTACTCGCACCCTTACCTAACCCGCGCCCTAACCCTAACTCACTTATCCCACCCCTATCCCTACAGACCGTCAACATTGCACACTTACCTTACTCGCACTCTAACGTCCGTCACTACCGCATACTTACACATCCTTTCCCCATCTCAGTGTTCTCAGCGTCAGTGTTTTCCTCCGTCGGTCTTCTGACTTGTCGATCTTCTGAGTCGTTGTCGGTGTTCTGACTTGTCGATGTTGTCAGGTAGATCCATATATATATATATATATATATATATATATATATATATATATATATATATATAAAAAACAAGGTCAAATATGAGGAAAGAATGTGCAATATTCATTAATCACTGCAATTTGAGAGGTATGCTCATGCATTTCTGATCAAAACATGAAAGAAGATATTAACTTTACTTTTTCATTCTTTTCCATGGGATGTCAATCACTGTCTCAAAATGGTCGCCTCTTATCCATTTAAGTTTACATTTTTAATAAATGATCAATTAGATGCTGTCTTATGAAACATCGTACATTTGCTTCACATTTTGAACAAAAACATTGATCTCATGGTCTTGTTTTGTAGTCAGCCTACAAAAAGGTATTAAAAATGTCATTGTCAGAGTTTGTGGCCAGAGTCCCTACTGTAACATTTTATTCAAAATCTGTCACTGATTCTAGTAAAAAGCAAATGTAATGGTGTAGGTAAACCGTTCCTCCAATAAATCAAACATATAAAGAACAAAAGCAAAGGTCTGATGAAGCGGCTTCGGCTGTGAAAGTGCTCACCTATCATTTTTGGAATAAATACTTTTGGATTTTAGTGCTGTGTTCAGTTGCCTCCTTTTGCTTTTGTTCATTATTATGATAAATGTTTGTTTATAATGTATCCACTTGCAATGCCCAAACGTTTCTGCATCATGTAAAATCTCTGTCTCGTTAATGGTGTATATATCATAATTTCTGCCGAAAAAGGTAATTCTGCCAAAGAACTGTTCTCTTTGACATTTTCAGATAGAAGCATTCAATGGGACTGCCATGATTCAATACAGTGGACCCTGAAAAGATTGTTGAATATCTATGAGAAACATATTGCATTTGCTAAAAGTTATAAGTCTGTGTTAAATTTTGTGAAAATGCTCACGGATTAAAAAAAAATAAAATAAAATAAAACAGCTCTCATATTAAGGCCTGTGGTAAAAAGTCCCTGATTCCATCACATGCATAATTTCAATTAAGAGACACAATATCTGCATTAAGGATAAACCTCATTACTGTCTAATTTGCATGTCTCTGAATCACTGTTAACTACAGCAAGTGCTAATCAGCACTTTTCTTTGGTAGTTAACATTGGGGAAGTCTCAGTTATTATATTAGGAATGACACTAACCCCTCATTCACTGTCCCTTAAAAATACGTATAATAGGCGGGGGCGTGGCTAGGATGTAGACTGGTTGGCAGCATCTTTTCCCAGCTCTGTACTCAAAAGATATTTCTGACAGGAATTTTTAAAAACGAGATATTGTAGACAAACCTATTTTGTTGAATTACTTCTACTAATATCACTAGAAGTCTACAGTGCAAAAAATTTGGCTTTAAACATTATTTTTCCTGTCAAAAACAAGAAGGAAGGTATCTGAATCTACTGAAAATGAGCTTTTCTAAGCATACCACACAGGACCAGTTGATGAAAAAGGAGATACAGTCTTTATTAAATGCTATACAAGACTTGTCAGTGAAATTTGACAAAATGAATACCAAACTGGACACTTTTGAGGAGAGATCTACAAAACAAATACAGCAACTACAAGAAATAATGATGCAACAGAAGTCTCAAATAGCTGACATAGAGAGATCCTTAAATGATACTGAGGGCAGACTCTCAGAACAAGATCTTCAGCTACATTTTTTATCACAACAAAATGCTTCATTACAAAATAAAATAGAGGATCTATAGAACAGGTCCAGACGAAGTAACCTTCACATCTATGGGCTACCAGAGAAAACAGAGGGAGATAACATGGTGACTTTCCTTACTACCTGGTTACCAGAAGTTTTAAAATTGCCTGAAGCTCTTTCTTATGGAATTGAAAGAGCCCACAGATCCTTAAGAGCTGCTTCATCAACCATCAAATCAAAAAATCACCAGAGATCAATAATAGTAAAATTTTTTTCATCACAGGACAAGGGACTTATTTTATAAACAGCATGGTCAACTTCTCCAGTTAAATACAAAGACAACATAATCAGATTTGATAATGATTATTCTGCTGGAGTTATAACTGCAAGAAAAGAATGTCTCCCTCTGATAAAGGAATTGAAACAAAGACAACTTAAAGTCCACTTGCTGTTCCCTGCAAGAATAAAAATATTTTTTACTAAAGGTCCTAAAACTTTTGACACTCTGCAACAGTTTCTTATCTTTCAGCTAATAAAACGTTGGATAATGTGGAAGAAATGGATTTCTCCCATTTTGGGGTTAAGCGTCACTTAGAAAAAAATGAATGGAGCACTGCTGACAAGAAGAAGAAGAAATGATAAAAGACATATGAAAAACACAAAAATTATTGTCTTCTATTTGCTCTGGAAGGCAAAAAAGTTCTTTGAAAGCATTCATGCTTTACACATGTGTCAGTCTTTGAAACAATATAAATACAAGATAAGCAGGACATTTTATAACTAAAGGAAACAACCTTAAAGAAAGCAAGGTAACATATCTTTCTCTATTACAGTGTAAATACTTACAGTCATGATTTTTCTAACTCTAAATGATGTTTAGACAGTTCATTTATAAATTACCTGCCTTTTACTGCTAGTATAGAATATGATATATTTACACTGACATATTAATGTGGTGTGTTTAAATGAGCATGATTCCTTTTTATATTATTTACACTAAGCTGCATGAAATATCTAAACTGATGCATTTAATACACATAATAATATGTAAAAACTGATAGTAATAACTGTCAAAAAGTGCCATGAAAAGTAATTATCTATTCTTTGATGCTAAAAGTGCCTTTTTGACTAACAAACAACTTTTTGGCTTGTATATCTGCCCTTAATGTTAAGAAAACTAATAGAAGTTTAATGAGCTGGTGTTCAGTTTAAAAAAAGCCCTAAAAACTTCACTTACTTTGTTTTTGTCTTCCCACCATGGTCACGAGCTGGGAACTCGTATTTTACCACCCCTGAATGAAGGTTCTTCAGTTAGAATCCATTACAGTGTATTAAACCTTCTAACAGCACAAAATGAAAGTAAACAGTCATGAGTGATGTCAGTACTAAAACAAGACAGTATGGGTGTGGTGTCAGCTCCTAAGCTACTTAAAGTAACTAGCACATTATTTATGAGATGGCAAAGTGCTTTTACAGTTTTAACAAATATTAAAAGTACACTAAAGTACCTAATGAATTTAGAAGGTATCAACACATACATGATGTTTTATTATATTGTAATATTTGTTATTCATTTTGAATTGTACACATAAACAGCACACAAAGCTTAAAAAGAAGTATATCACTTGGAAGAAACTGTATGAATAGTTAACACATACAGACTTTACTATAATCATTTCTGATAAGATCACCCACGTATATTACTATAATTTAACTTAATTTTATAAAAATTTAATATATTTAAGTCCTTGACTGGAACTATATAACATATTTGTAAACACACTGCAACTAGTGTACTCAACCTTAAGGATAGTAAGTCAATTAAGGTTCATGAATGTAGCTATGTGTTATCAGGCATTTTAAGGGTAAAAAGGAGTTGCTGTTTAATTATCAAGATACTCTGTAAATATTAAATTGTTCAAGTAGCACAATCATTAAGCAGTAATGAGCAAGAAAAAATCTCAGACTTGCTTATGATATTGTTTTATATATATATATATATATATATATATATATATATATATATATATATATATATATATATATATATATATATAGGAAAGAACTGCTGAATTATAAGTATGCTTTTATTAAAGGCAAGTTATATTAATATTGAACATCCTCACTGAAAATGAATGGTTGTGTAGAGACACAGTAACTCCCATTATATAACCAAGGCTAAAGAGACATTATATAGCCAAGGCTAAAGATATTGTCTTGTATGTCTAAATTGATCAGCCTTGAACCTTAGATTGCAAATAGACATGCAACATACCTTTACTTGTAATACTGAATATATATTATATAACATCACAAACGCTAAAGCCATTGTCAGCTACATCTCATATCAATCAGCATTAAAATATGATTTGAATAGCATAGGCATTTACTAACATATTGCTGTTGGTACCTGATATGCATATAAGTAAAAGGTCTAATTTCTGTCTATGGAAGTAAATACCACGCTGTGTGCATTTGTTAATTATGAAACAAGAGCGTGCTATCTATTCTTTTTAATATCCTATAGGTATGTACTTGTTAGAGACACACACATGCTGCAAAGCTGCTAGTTATTGCATATTCATTACTATATTTCTGACTGCAGTGTTATAAATATATGGTGTGGACCACTTGAGTTGAGAATATGTCTCTATATTGGGCATGTTCTCTGTTTGAACATTGTATATTATCTATAATATGATATGGAGTACCCTCACTAAATTCAAAGAAGCCACAATAGAAACAAATATTTATTAAAAATGGAGAATAGAAGGATGAAGAGAAAAATGAAGGAAAATGGTTGATGGTCATATAAGGTTATCTTTTCCTGTGTATGTAGAAGAGTTGACAGTAATAAGTACCAAACAATTGTGTTATAGCATATTTAAAGCCTACTTTGCTTCTCATATTTTCCAACCTTACAGTTATAATGCTGCAGATAAATCCTGTAATATCATAAGGAGTATGAGTTGCTATTTGACATATGACATATGTGGTACACTAGCGATGAAATATGCCAGTGGCACTAATAATTATATAGGAATTGCTAAGAAATATAGTCTTAAACTATATAATACCAATGCCAAAAACAAATTAGTAGCATTCATACCACTAAAATATGACTTTTTGAATTAAAAGAAAACTATAAGATTATTGATAAATGACAATACAAATGTAATGTTATATTCATTGTTACGGATACTTTCTGATTTAATCAACTTGTGGCATGGTTAACTGATGCATATAATGCTTAACATTTTTTTTATGTATGTATGCATATATGTGTGTATGTATGTATGTATGTGTGTATATATATATATATATATATATATATGTGTGTGTGTATGTGTATGTATGTATATGTATATATAGGTAGACCATTACAATAAATTTGATACCTATGAATGCCACTCACACTATAAGGGAGATAGACAGCAAGCATATTATTTTAAGATGCATAACCATTATTGCAACACAAAAGATATATTAAAATAAAAGATTTTCCTTTACAAATTAAACAAAACCAAATAGTTAAGTATTAAATCTATGTATAGTTGTGTTGCCTTAGTGTTTTATAAAATATTAAAAATAGATAAAGACTGTATTTAAGTAATCTGTAAAGACAGATACATGTATACTTAAAAGATATATAAGATACTTTTCATTATAAAACTACCATATGGCGGGGCCGGGGGAGGATGCTGAAATGCAGACTTAGAGAGATCGCTTGAATGATTAGATAATTCAAGGATGAGATGTTTTTTCTCATGGAGGGGTTTGGTGGTTGTTTATCTTATATTGTTCTCAGTTATGATCTTGTAATTTACTTTTATTGGGTGTCTATAATCTATTGTAATACTGTTGGAAGAAGAAAGAACAAGTCATTCTCTTCATGTACACACATCTACACATTGTTACGAGTATGTGAATATGGATAAAAGCAAAGCTAATATAAATCCAATTGCAAAATGTATATCTCTTAATGTAAATGGTTTAAATAATAGCTGCAAAAGGGGAAGTCTTTATAGATATTTAAAGCTATGTGAAGCGCAACTAGTATTTTTACAGGAAACACACCTTACACAGGAAGACATAAATAAAATAAACAATAAAAATTATACAATACTAATAAGTTCCACCTATAATCAGAAGTGAAGGCGAGTAGCAATTTTGTGGAAAAACACTACTTTAATGCTTAACATCATAAACACGTTCCATGACAACTCAGGAATGTTTTGTCTAGTGACAATATCTATCAATGAAATGATATATACATTAGTGAATATTTATTGGATACCAGGACTAGGTGTTAGAGTGGCCAAACAACACTTAGAAGACATTGTACAATATACCAAAGGCAATTTAATCATAGCTGGAGATTTCAATTGCATTATAAAAGAAACTGACACAAATACTAAAACTACACGTAAGAGATCACCTTTAACAAAGTTGTTATCTGAGTTTGTTGAAACTTTTAATATAGTTGACATAAATGAGTATGCTATCCCAGATTCACTATTCTTTACACATTTTTCCCATAGACATAATACATACTCTAGAATAGATAGAGTGTACATAACAAAGGATTTAACCTCTAAATTAAATAAAGTCAAGACAATTTAATGCCCATTTTCGGACCATAACACCATAACGTTTGAGATAGACTTATGTTTCAAGAGAAGGATATCAGTAACAAGAATACCATCTTACATAACAAATATCAAAGATTTTAAGGAATTTTATATTAAAGAGACACAAACATTCCTAGATATCAATCTTACAAAAGATGCATCTGAAATATATATATGGGATGCATTGAAAGCATACCTTTATGGAAGAGCGGTGGGATGGTATAAAAATAAACAAAAACAGTGGAATAAGGAATTAATGGAATTACAGTCAAAAGTAGATAATTTAAGGCTTGATATTCAAAATGGAAACACCAACTTAATAAAAGAACTAGAAGATACTAATAAAAAATATTCAGAGACGCTACACCACAAAACAATGATCAACTTAGAAAAAATTAAACTACGTTACTATTCAATGAACCCTAAAAACCAACGAAGAATAGCAAATAGGTCTACAAAGATTATTAAAACAAATCAAATCAAGGAAATGCATAATATAGAAACCAAAAAGAAAGTATCTGATTTAGAAGGAATACTAGAAGCTTTTAGGCTATTTTTTCATAAACTTAATAATCAAAATGAGAAAACAGAAACACATTCAGTATTGAAAGCTTTTCTCAAAAACAATGTTAAAGTTAGGTTATTACAGGAGCAGGTACAACTAATAGATAAACAAATAACAATGACAGAACTTAAAGCTGAAGTAAATAAGCTAAAATTAAACAAAGCACCAGGTATAGATAATATCACCCCAGAAATGTTTAAATTACTATCAAATGAGGCTTTGCTGTTGTTATTGAATGTCTTTACATCAGTTAAAATGGTAAAGACATTCCTCCTTCTTGGAAGTACACATTAATATCACCAATTCTGAAACAAAATAAAGATCCCAGTGAATGTTCATCATACAGACCCATTTCACTTCTTAATATAGATTATAAAATGTTTATGGCAATACATGCTGCTCGAATAAAACAATTACTACCACTTTTGATAGAGGAGGATCAAACAGGTTTTATAAAAGATAGGAACACTTATGACAACATTAAAAGAATTCTTTCCTTAACTGATTATATAAATGTCACAAAAAACAAAATGAATGTTATTAGCTTAGACATAAATAGCGCATTTGATTCAGTGAACTGGGATTATCTGTGGTTAGTTTTAGAAGAATATGGCTTTTCAAACAACTTCACTTTGTTAATAAAATCATTATATGAAAAATCATTGGCTTATATAAAACTGGGATCTTGTCTGTCTAAATCTATTAAAATAACTAAGGGCACAAAACAAGGCTGCCCTCTTTCTCCGTTATTGTTTGCACTTGTCATTGAACCCTAAGCAAATAATATACGTATGGAAAAATATTGAAGGAATACAACTAGACAACAGCCTAGAGCTTAAAATTCAACTTTTTGCTGATGATATTTTAATTACCTTAAAAAATAATAATAGCAGTTTAAAAGCATTATGGGACTCAATTCAAAACTTTCAAAACTTTTCAAGTCTTAAGTTTAATGAGAACAAAACAAATGTATTGCTTATAAATACTAATAAAAAAGATCTAAATAGAAAATACCATAAATATATATCTACCGATAATATAATTAAAAACTTGGGAATTATAATAACTAACAACCTAGATACTACAATTGAAACAAACTATAAAGAGACCTTAAATAATATTAAAAATCTAATACAAAGATGGAATAAATTCTTCTTTTCAATGGAAGAAAGGCTTTATATAATTAAAATGATCATATTTCCAAAAATTCTTTATGTCATACAAGCTTGTTCTTTGTCACCAGCTAAATCGCACCTAAAACAATTAAATGATTTAATGGTAAGATTCCTATGGTATCCAAAAAAAACAAGGATAGCTATGAAGTATCATCTAGATGATTGTGATATAGGTGGCATAGGTTTACCAGACAGAGAAATATATTTGCATTCATCCATTATTAAAACAATATCATTATGGCTAAATGCAAAATATACATCAAAATGGAAGCTAGTTCATGAGAGAATCTGGTAAAAATCAGGATTTGTAGTAGCAATTAAGTATACAGATTTCATACCAAACAATTTTCTATGGCTGATGAAGGAATATATGATGATACATAAGAATAAAAATATAAGTTCCAAATACATTACTTATACATTAAAAATTTTCCAAAATCTTATTAATAGCAATCCTGATATTAAAGCATGGTCATTTCTTTTATATCCAGTAGCGTGCACACAAGGTAATACACTAACATTTAATATGGAAGTAGTCAACATGCTTAAAGAAAAGGGATTAATATATTGGCATCAATTGCTAAACTCTGGAAAACCTCTGACAATAGACCAGATTAAACAGAAATTAAATATGGAAGATAGTTCGTGGTTACATGTACAAGAATTAAGACAGTATATATTAAGCAAACAAGAAACAATGCAACCATCAATAAGACAAAATGTTCCTAACCTTATAGAACATATAATATTACTAACGAATCAACCCATTACTGGAAAGGGATACTTATCATCTATTTATAAAACAAACAAAAAAATAAAAATGCATAATAATGACAAAATATGGAATTATTATAGATCAGTTAATGGACATGTGCCAAATGACAGAGATAAAAAACTAATTCTTCTCTCTCCAAAGCAGATATCACTTTCATTACATTGGAGACTTTTTACATGGCAATTCATACACAGATCTTATGTAACCCCTCATAAAATGGAACTTATGTTTAAGAAAAATATTGGCTGCTGGAGTTGTGATTCATCCATAAAAGCAGACTGGCAACATATGTTCTACGAATGCCATTTGATTAAACCATATTGGGATAAAATAAATTATTTTCTGCAAATGGTATTCAATGAAAAATTCCAGATTTCCAAATCTATTATTTTGTTTAATGCACCTGTACCCGACTGTGTGCCAAGAACAAAATATGTAATCTTATGGACTCTACTAGCTATTGCAAAGAAGAACATTACATCAAACTGGAAATCCAAAGCTTCACCAACTTTGAAGCAATTCATGAATATGGTGTCAGCAGTATCGCAATTGGAAATCAACAGTATTAAAGGAAGAACTGAAAGAACTACATCATTATATGTAGCATGGCAAAAAGTAACTGAAATACTGGAGAATAATGACTGCAGCAGATTATAATCAGGAAACAATTGTATAGAAAGTCAATTATATGTCAACAATAGACACCCTTGTAAATACTTTTTTTGGTTTTAATGTTTGATACCTGTTTAGAGGTTTTAGCCTACCTTTTTAAATAATTTGTAAATACTTCATTGTCATAAATAACCTGCATTCATGTTTTCTTGTTTTTGGAAATGAATAAAAATATTTAAAAAAAAAAGAAAGATCCAGGCATGCACATGTCATAGTACATGGAAAAAAATTATATCTGGCAGGAGTTGGGCACCTGCCAACCCTGACAGCTATAACCCACTCTGATCAGCTGTGCCATTAGAGGAATAATGATTTGCAAAAGCATAGTGCTGGACAGCTGACTGGTGGGTTGGCCAGGTTATGGACAGAAGGCCAGAATTTTATAGTAAGTAAAAATTATTCGTAATTATTATATATCAAACAAAAATGTATTTAAAAATACTTAACTACATGTATTTGCAGATACAGATATCTGTACCTGAAAATATTTAGCTGTACTGATACTATGAAATGCATGAAAAAATAGCAGCCTATCTGTAATCAGACATCCATCTTTTGAAGAAAGATCAGTAGCAATTATTACTGTGTTAACATGTTAGAGTAATAAATAGTAATGTCATTTAAGAGTATCAGTACAATAATCTGTATAGATAACTGTGGAAATTTGTTCAGACAGTCATAATACTGACTGGATATACAAAGTTATGAAATAAGAATGGTAGTTACAAATTTATAATTCTTTACCATTGCAGGAAAATGTTACAGATAATATTACATGAAGCCAGTTTTAAGACAGATATATGAACATAAATAAAAACAATTGCAACTTAAAAAAAAAAAAATACGTACAATAAAAAGGACACACACATATGTCACAACTGTCAATGCTGTCAGAAAATTCCCAAGGTCTTCTTTTTCCCTACTCAGTTAATGCAGTCAGTCAGAAGTTCCAGATATTATAATTTCAAACTTCATATCATTCAGTAAAAGCATACTAGTGTAAAAATTATTCTACTGGCTTTTTAAGTGAAATAGTTAAAATCTGTCCCTGTGTCTTTGTCCCACCATTACTTTTGGACTTGTTTGCATTTTTTGTGATATGAGGTTGAGAGGTATGCTTTTTGTGACTTGGCCTTTGTCTTTCACAATTCACAAACTTGTAGGCATTGAATAATTGCAGAGATCCTCAATATAAGTTATAGAAATCCTTCCTGCACTTACTTAACAGTTAGAGCAGCAGATTAATGGCAGTATTTCCTGTAGCATGGATGCTGGATTCATAGCTGCTTTTCCCCTTTTTTATTTTATGTCTTTTTTAACTTGTTTTTGAGTGCATTCCTGGTATCTAGCGGTGGGTGCAGAGGTATAATATCATGTATGGAACTTGGGAGGATCTAAGGTTGGAATTCAATTTAGTGTCTGTAAGGCATACATTTATAGTGTCCCAGACATACAGTCGTCCCCCAGTCCATTTTAATTTTGTATTGCGTACCATTAAGGCATTATTGAATATCCCTGGTGTCTAGTACAACCCCCTAACCCATATTACATTTAAGTACTGCTAAGACATGTTTTTTGAAAGAGTACTCCTTGAAGTCTATTGCTCACTCCTGCCTGTGTGCCATTAAGCCACAATGTTTAAAGAGTTACGTTTTATTGCTAGTATTCCTCACACCCATAAACACTATTCAGGAATATAACTAAAGAGTAATCACTGCTGGTTAATGGGTCATTGTTCTACAATTTGTGCTTGTTCTAATTAGGTGCCATTAAGACCTGCAATACCGGGTATCCCTGTTGCCTAGTATTTCTCTGAATCAATGTTATATTTAAGTGCCATTAAGGCATGAGATTACAATTTAATCGCTGGTAACCACTGCTCAGATTTCAGACAACTTCAGATAAATCCTTGGTAGCTAATCTTCCCCCCCCTTCACCAGCTTCAGACATATCCTCAATGACTAGTGTTCCCCTTGACCCAGTGGTACTGGCTTTGTTCATTAATCTAGGAGTGTGTGGAAGTATGGAAGTATGACTGTCACCCTAGTCCACCCTCCACACAGACACATTCACATATCACTCCATGTGTGCAGAAGAGCACACACAGACACACAGGCACACACACACATAGCCCTCTCACCACCCTATGACACTCACTGACACATCCACACATTCATACATCTGCACCTAAATAACTTAAACTTTCCCCTCCTTAACCCTTACTTCTCCTAGCTCCCAGGCAGACACACACACACGCACATATACAGTCCTTCACTTACATACACTCACACACCACCTAGCGCTACTTGACCATTAAAATCACAAGGACTCACCTCTGCCATGATGGATGAACATGATATTTTAGCCGCATTTATTAATGCATGTGGCAAGAGTTGCTCTGTCATGCTGCCAGTCCAGCTAGCTGGAATTTTGTAAATAAGTCATTTGTGAATACTGATATGATTTATACAGAACTTATGTTATGTACTGAGCTTCAAGAATGTAATCACAGTATACCCTGCTGGAACATAGAAGATTAACTTGCAGAACTTAAAAATATTTGAGGTTAACTTACTTTATAGCTGGGCCATAAACAAAAGATATTATCTCTCAGTTTCAGTTCTGCATCAGACACTATGTCTAAAGCTAGAAGTTTTTCTATTGTCTTGAAAGAAAAGTAATTACTAGGTTTAAAATGTAAAGTGGTTTATTGTTTTATGGTTTCCAAGATCTGGCAAACATCTGAGAGGTATGTATTTTTAACACAGAGATGTTAAATCCTATTAGTTTCTGGTTTAGCCTGGGAACTGAAGGCAGGTAACAAAAAGTGATGTCATCCAGGCTAACCCAGCAGTAAAATGTGATATCAATGTAAGAACTTGCTCAAAGAGAGATGTCTATTTTGTAGTTTGTCTCGGACCTAGCAAGAACATCCACTCATCATCATCTGCATTTGCCTTGCTCTGCAAGTAAGATTTAGGGCATAGCATCTCTTTTAGATATAGTTAGGAATATTGTAAACATTAGTTTAGATGTTTTCTGTATTTATTTGAGACTGTCCTGCAATGTTGTTTTAAAATGTTTCCTGTGATTTTGAACTCTGAAGTAAATGTGGTTGTTTCTGAGTACTGTCTTGCTCTTTTGTTATGTATTATTTAATATATTAAAACATATCTCTATGGCTGATATTTCTGAGACATATTTAAGCTCTTAGAGTACTTGCATATCTATTTGGTGACACCGTACAGGCCACTCCTAAATAGCCTTGATTGATCAGACTAACATTTGGATTATAAGTAACATTACACAGTAGGATTGGACACCCTTTGTTAATGGCCTTAAGTAGCTGATAAAGAGTTGGTTGGTGGCAGCCGGAACTACCTTATAGTATGGGAAAATGGGGGCATAGTTAGTAAACATGTGCCATCCTTCCCCAGGTGTGTGTGTGTGTGTGTGTGTGTGTTTGTGTGTGTGTGTGTGTGTGTGTGTGTGTGTGTGTGTGTGTGTGTGTGTGTGTGTGTGTGTGTGTGTGTGTGTGTGCATGTGTGTATGTGTGTGTGTGTGCGCTTGCATACAAATCATATCTCAAAGTGTGTGTGTGTGTGTGTGTGTGTCAGCTACTTGGGCAGGGGCACAAAACACTGGTTGGGCAGAGATTGTGCTTGAGATCTTAGACTGGTCACTCAGCTGAGATCTCAACCCTATAGCTGTGCCAGTGGAGAGTCTTATTGGGGATCTGGAAAAAGAGGGAGGAACTATCCCTAGACTGACTGTGATTTCTGTGTGCGCGTCAGGGAAATTGTACTTTACTGTGTGTGTATTGTCACCCTTCCAGTGTGTACATCCTCTAGCTGTTGCCAGTGGTGAGGATTCAGGCTCCTTTCTTACTGGGCCAGTGCAGGGGCATCACAGGCTCTACTCATTTATAGGTTCATAGGTTTGTAGGTAGGAACTAGGCTATTGGCCGTGGGGTTTATATAAGCCTAGCCAAAAAGGTTCCCTGGCTTTTGCCACCCAAGAAAATTATTTTCCTGTGCCCCTATCAAGCAGTGCTGCAGAAGTGATCCCCCAGGGTGAATTTTCTATTTCCCATCCAGTCTTCAAGATTTTTCTTAAAGAGGCCAATGAGGAGCTTTGCTTGACACGAATGGATAGTTTGTCCCAGAGTATGGGAAGTCTCTGGGACAGGAACTATCCCTCCAGCATGTTTTGTTTATTGTGGTGACAAGGTTTAGGTCCCTAGAGCATGTGGTTCAGAGAGACTGGGATTTCTTTAAGTGTAACATTTCCAATAGCTCTGGGTTTGACATAGCTTTGTATGTTAGGCAGAGACTGCCTCTGAGTAGGCGATATGTGATGGAGTAGAGCTGGAGTTTTTTTGAGATGGTCTGCATATGGCATCTGTTTGAGGCTGGTAATCCTCTTAGTGAGGTATTTCTATGGCCTTTTCAATTGATGTAGGTGTCTTGTGAGATACATGCCAAATGAGGCATTGTACTTTATAATGGGTCTGATGAGGGATGAGTAGAGAGGAACAATAACCTCCTTTTTTCTACAGGATAACCCTTTTGTAATGAGGTTTGCCACATAGAAGGATTTCCTGACTACTGTGGCAATGTGGTTATCAAAGGAGAGACTACTGTCCACCTGTGTCCCGACGTCTCTTATTGCACTTTCAGTGTTTAGTGATCTACTGCCTATGTGATAGTTCATGGGTACCGAGGTTTTTCCCAAAAGGGTGACAGTGCACTTCTTGGCATTGAGCTTGAAGCCATGACTTTGACACCAAGCGTCTGTCTCTGTGAGGCCCTTTTGTAGAACGTCTACATTATTAGGTGATTCTATTATGGCTCCCAGTTTGCACTCATCTGAGAACTTTGTTAGACATTCTGTGCTGGCCTGAACTTCAGAGAAGTAGATGCCGAACAAGAGAGGACCCAGGACCAAACCCTGTTGTACTCCACTCATTATTCGTCTGAAGTTGGACTTGGAGTCAGCTACTTTTACTGTGAGGGTTCTGTCAGTGAGCCAGTTGCCACCCATCTTGTGACATAGGAATTTATGCCCAGTTTAGTGATTTATCTATAAGTTCCAGAGTGGGAGAAGGTAACCAAAGCCTTGGCAAGGTCAAGATAGGGTGGGTGCACTACCTTTCCCTTGTCTATGGCTCTAGTGACTGCTTCAAAGAAGTCAAACAGGTTTAGTAGATATGATCTACCTTTTACAAACCCAAACTGAGTGGGATGCAGGGCTTTGAGGTTACCTATGTCTTTGTTTATAATCTCCAAGATGATATGTTCCATGGCCTTGCAGACCAGGATCATCAGGCTAATGGGGCTGTAGTTTCTGGGGTCCATGGTGGCACCCCCTTTGTAGAGTGGGATAACTGTCACTGTGCACCATTCAATAGGTGCACAGCCTGAGGTGAGGCTATGATTGAACATGGTACTTAGTTGGGGTGCCAGTTTGTTCTGTAGTTCCTGCAGTACGCAACCTGTGCTGTTGTCTGGTCCCATGATTGCTGTGTGCCTGGCTTTGGAGAGTGCGGACTTTACTTGTTCATTCATGATTACAGTAGCTTTGCATTCTTCAGGTATTAAATTGGGCCCTTTAGAGGGTGAAAGGGGGAGGGAAATTAGCAGTAAACCTATCTGCCAGGATTTTGGGAATATTGGTTGGTTCTGTATATTTAGTGAACATTGTGCTGTAGCTCAGAGCAGATCTGAGTGTTGCCACTGAGATTCTTGACATAGCTGTAGAATTCTTTGTGCTAGTCTTTGGAATCAGTGGTGATTTTATTTTCATAACTGGCTTTGGAAGATTTTATGAGGGATCTCAACTTCTTGCTGAGGCTGACCAGGGAGTTCCTCCAATCTTAGGATTTTACTCTTTTTTGCAACAACTTCTTTCTTCTGTTGTAAAGTTTGTTTATAGCAGGGGACCACCAGACTGGCTTCTTTTTTTTTTTGGAGGATAGCATCTTGGTTCTGTTGGGGATAGCACAATCCATGTATCCGTGTATGTGACAGTGCATTCCTGTAAGATTCAGCAGACGTACCTCTATTTTCCATCTGCATGGGTGTCGTGAAGTTTGCCACTTCTGTCTTAAGAAGCATGAAGTTGGCTTTGGAGTAGTTTTTGATAGTGGTTTCCTTAATAGGGGTGGGGGTGGAATATGGCTGTCTAGTGTGATTAGCTTGTGGTTGGATCTGACCAGCGAGGAGCTGACATCTGGCATGGAACACCGGTTACCCATATTGGTAATGACCAGGTCCAGGATATTGCTGCCCCTGGTGGGGGTGTGGACAAGCTGATCCAAGGCATTGGAATTTATGAATTCCAGAAAACATTGAGCAAATGAGTTGGTACATGAGTAGTTTTCCCAATTGATGGTGGGGTAGTTGAAATCACCCATAATTAAGGTATTGGGTTGTACCATAATATTTTTCAGTATCTTAAGAAATGAAGAGTGGGAATCCTAAGGCATGGTGGGGGATCTGTAACAAGCTACAACCTGGATTGCAGTCTTGCCCAGTGTTAGTTGCACTTGGATAATTTTGGATGCATTATGTTGAGCAACTAGCCTTGAGGTGTGGAAATCCTTAATGAATATGGACATGCCTCCACCTTTAGTGTTTCGGTCCAGGTTAGGTGGCCGAAAGGTGTGGTATGAATTATAGCCTAGTAATGCAGGGGTGCTCTCTGGAGCCTTGAACCAGGTCTCTGTCACTGCACAGATGTCGATGTTCTCCATTTTAAGAATGCCTCGATTGAGTGCATTTTGAGGTTTAGACTTCTAGCATTGAGTAGCACTACCCTCAGAGTTTGCTTGCTTGTACTTTTACAGTGGTGAATTTAGAATTTTAACCTTGCCTAAAAAAGGCACTATAGGGGTGGCAAGAGCCTTAGCCAGTATACGGAATCCCAGGGTCAACAGGTGCAGGCCATCTCTGGCAAAACATCATGGTCTGTTGACCATGTCGTCCCAGGCAGACAGATACTGGATCCCCTTAGAATGACACCAGAAGTTTATCCAATTGTTGAAGTCAATCATTTTGTCCTTGTACTGTGGTATCATTCTGGGTGATGGCAGGATGTTACTCAGGGCTAGGGTCGTACCTGCCTGGGCTGCAAGATCCAAGAGTTCCTCCATGTCTCTTTTCATGTATTCTAGGGAGGTACATCTCAGGTCATTCACAACCAACATGGACAATGACAGAGTCACATTTGTACTTATTGTGGAGTGATCTGACTGTGTGTGTTATGTAGCGGATCCTGGCACCCAACAGGCAGCTGACAGTAACTTTCTCCTTGTTTAGCCTGGTGAGTGGGACATCAGTGTGCCTGACTATAGAGTCACCTATGACTAGTGTGTTTGGTATGTTGTTTTGCCTTATGGGATGAGGTTGGGTGGCACACTGATGTTGTGGGCTATATGTCATTTGGGTAGTGTTTGGGGGTGGTGGTTGCCTGCATTTCAGCTTGGGAGGTGTCTGTTGCTTGGGCAGATTTTTATTGAGAGCTTCCATGAATGTGAGTATGTGCTTTGTGTTTATGTGTGGGTTTTGGTAATATGGGTTTTGAAGGACTATGTGTTGAATGTGGTGTGCTGCAGGTGTTGACCTTCTCCTTTTGACTGTCTAGTCCAGTCTTGGCTGGAGACAGTTTGGCTTCCAGTTTGGCTATATAAGTGCATCTCTCACAGGTTGCAATGTTGGGTGGTAGAAGGAGAGGTTTGTTGGTGTACATGAGACAATTGCTACATTGCCTCAAGATGCCCAGATTCATCAGATGGACAGGAGAAAACATTGAGAACTGACCCATGGACATGCCTGGATAGGTGCTTATTAATTTAAGTACTAAGAACTGTTTTCCTCTTGACTGGTGAGGAAAGCCGAGTGCTGTAGTAATTTGTAGTTTATTTAGTGTTTACAACATGTTTTGCGGAAGTGCTGAGCACAAGGAAACAGTTTTGAGTGCTGAAACTTAAAGAACTGGTTAGTTCTAATGAAAACTAGCTAGTTTTGCACCAATCCCAAGAAGAGAAGCAGGCCACAGCCTTTTTGCTGATCCACAGTCTTGTCCCAGATGATGCAGGGGTCTGCAGGCTTGTAGCCATTTTCTGGTAGATGCCTCGAATAGCAACCACACCAATCAGATATGTTAGGCACAGACACTCACTCTCCAACCAGAAAGAGTCAGGAATCAGTGCACTCTGCTTACTCTCACCAGGATCAGAATATAAGCACAGATTCTAAGCTGTCACCTATAAAGCAGTTATTAAGCTTTCTGACAATCAGCAGTCTCTGGGAAATAATGTACCTGCACTCCTTCTCTCACCAGGAGAAAACAGAAGCACTAATCCCAAGATGACTACTGAGAGGCAGAATGTGGGCTCTACAATAACTGGTGGTCTTGCAATAGGTGCTTAAAGGTAAGATGACAAAAAATATTTATCCTAAACACTGCAGTGTGCACTAGAGGAGTTAGATGTGAAACTAGGTAACTTAAGTTTTACCTGTCTAAAAGTTAAGTTTTAGTGGAGAGTCACTATTTTTAAAACAGCAAGATAGATTGAAATTGGGTGGTCATTTTTGTATTCTGGTACAATTGAATACAGTAAGATGGCCATAAATTTACATAGTTGAAGGGGAGTGATTTTACAAAATGATAATTTTGTGCTTGCCCACTCCAGCCAGTAAAAGCAGAGAGGAAATGAGATATATGGTCAAATTAACATAAGGTGCAGGCAACTAGAAAGACAGTGGTGTTTAAGAACACAACAATAACTGGGTGAGAGGGTGGGAAACATTTCTATCTAACTCAGAAGTGACAGAGCTGTGGTCACTTTTCAAGTTTTAGTATGCAGTTAACAGCAAAATACAAATAAAGCAGAGTGTAAAGAAAATAAATCACAGTATACAAAATAGAAAAAGGCAATAAAGTAATACAAAACACAAAAAATAAAAAGCAAGCTAACCTTTCTCTCACAATAAACTGTAGCAGAATCTGGCTGAGCCTATCCAGTAAAGCTCTGAAAATCTAAACCAGTGCTCTAACCCCTGAGCTACAGCGCCACATAGTTAAATAATTCTCTGATTTGCTTAGCTGCACAAATGTATTATTGAAAGTATTTCTAGGGGGAAATACATGGCTAATTATCATATGCTTCAACCCAGACTCCTTCTTTAGCATCTAGTATGACCCAAAGACAGCCCAGTATATCATCTCACATTTTCATGCAAAAGTACAATGATAGAGCTCTCTCTGAATGTGGCAAAGTTATTACAAGGTGTACACATCATGTACACCTTGCAGCATGCTGTTTGAATGTGGGGCATGGTGTTCTTACTTTTTCAGTCCTCTGGTTCCATGTTTATCCAATTGTAATTCTTCTGTTGTGCTCAAGAGACATGGCTGCTCTTACTGGTGAAATATAGTGCAGCATGTTCTTTCTTTTCAAATCCAAATATATATATAAGTAGCAGACTGTCAAAATGAGACACACATATTATAATTTTGTGGTGTTCTGAGTCTATGTTTAAAATTAAGTTAAATAGCTTTCAGAATAAAGAATCTTTTGTTTCAGATTTGCATTATGAAACATCCCTTCAGTGAATATCAGGAACTTGACTCTGTCTAACCAACTGTTTTATTTCTGTCACCAAATCTCGTAAGATGGTTGGGTTCTAGTCCTATGATTTAAAGGAAAATATACTACCTGTGATGTCTACACACACAGGATAAAATATCTGATTTAACTGAAGGAGCAGCTGTGAAAGGAAAAAAAACTGAATAGTCAATCACATTTGCCAGTCTTCTAGGAGGCGGGGATGATTAGGAATCAATTGATTTCAAGATGAAAGTCAAACAATGACGGGGAGTACAGAGCTTTGTATTTTCATTTCTTTTTTTTCTTGTACTTCTGTAGCTTCCGAAGACTCCGCGCTGTGCTGTATACAGTTGTACCACAGCACAAGCACTGTGCATGCCAGAAGTAATACTTGCTAGCATGACATAAAACAAGATGGACTGACATGGATGTTCCCATAAAAATGGCTCACTAACATCACTTCTTGGCACCCAGCACAGGGCCTACATATTCACAAGATTAAAGTCAGTAAGCTGCCACACAGTCTGCTGCTGACCTACCTACTAACTGATGGTCAGATTTTTAGCTGTTTATGAAAGCAGTCACTAACCTGTCAATTTGTCATTACACTGTTGTTATGTTATCTGTTTTAAAGAACTAAAAAGTCATGTTCTCATATGGTCCTCAGCCCCTCAGTTTTTGACATACAATATAGATGCCACATTTATCATATACTCAAATGAGAGTAGTTTGTGCTAACAACTTTAGTAAGATTTTTTTTTATTATGGTTTAATAAAATCATATTGAGCTATATTGTGCAAGTTGCTTATATACAGTAATGCATATTTTTCACTGGGGCCACTATCACTTTAATAAAAAGCACTACTTACCAAACACCTCTTTGCTGAACTCTATTAAGTGGAATCTTATTCTGTTGAACGATCATTTCAGTGAAGTTTTCCTAGGGGAAAAACAGTGGGGCATTATCAGGGATTTGCCATTTTCCCCACTGTAGTGCAATCTCGGAGTTGATATACTTAGTTAGGGGGATGCAGGGGGCCAGGGTGGGCTTTAAATAGTTCTGTTTTTGTTGCGGTAGCTGGGTTGGCCAACTGTTTTTTTTCCCATAAGAAAAAAATTTCACTGAAAAGATTGTTAAACAGAATAAGATTTCACTTAATATAGTTCAAAGAAGAGGTGTTCAGTAAGTAGTGTGTTTGATAAAGTGATATAGACCCTTTTCACTTTCCTGTGACTATAGAGCTGCTTTGATGTATACATAACAGAGTGTGAAATGGAAGGGATTTGCCCCATGCAAAAAAAGATTTTTCTTTTTTGTGAGTATTTTTAAGTTACATTTCCCAATATTTAAAAACAAATTGTGAACCTCGTCTGAAAACTCTCAGGTCTTGGTACATTTAGCTACTCTGACAGACTAAAAGCCATGTGCCGCAACTCAGTGTCATGCAGAATCCTGAGGGTGATGTGTGCGTAGCCTTCCATGCTGTGAGCAACACAGCACTCCTTGAACTCCTTCACTTGAACGTGACTAGTGGAAAAGCACTGTTTCTAGGGCCCTTAACCTAAACAATCACATCAACAATACTAAATGGTGAGGCAGATACTTAACTAAATGCATTCCTCATTCCTAATAAAGGCTGCTCTTATCAGTCAGCATGAATACTTCCCTAGAAAGTTTTAAAACAACTTTGGATGAATGGAGAGGTGATCACAAAATTTCACTGGAGAAATTCTTCTTAATGGTGGATATTGTTTATCTCTCACAGTATTGGGTGATGTGGCTGACCTTTTTGGTGATGGCATTTGGGCATAAGTTAAGTGAGGAATTATGAAGCTATGAGCTTTTAAGAATAATTGATTCTAGTATGATTTGACTGAATGATATCAAACCAAGTAGTACAAATCAAAGTAGGCTTTGTAGGTATATAACCAGTATACAAAACCAAATGCAGCTGCCCATTACTCAAAATAAAGATAAAAAATATTATTAACTATTAAAAGCAAGTAATATTTGAATTAAGTTAAGTATCCTCCATGGCCTGACTAGGAAAATATGCCTTGAATTATAGATGCACATATCTCACAGCCAGTGTCCTGAACATTTCCAAAACATGACCAGTTATGCCATCTCATAGGTTCATAGGTTCATAGGTGTGTACTAGGCTAATGGCTCTGGAGCCTTTACAAGCCTAGCGCATAAGATTACCCAGGCATCGTGCCACCCGACCTTAGTTCTCAGTGCCTCTGTCAAGTAGAGCCACTGGAGTGAACCCCATGCATTCATTCAATGGATGGTGATGAACCAACTTATTTGTGGATAAGCACTGTTGAAGTCACTTGGAAGCTATGCCCCCATGGCCCATATCTCTAAACATACCACATCTGAGATGACACAAACTGAACAAAAATAAAAAAAAAGAATGCAAAAAGTAATAAATGAGAGAATTATAGATTATCACAAATATCATCATATTAAACAAGATTTCTTACATCTAGGTAACACACTACAATTGCAAAAGTAAAGGTCCCAAGCAGTGGAAACATTTTCATCCAACTTAAACCACCTCGGGGGGGGGGGGTGTACATAGCTGAGAGGCCACAGTTATCATAAACAGAACAAATGCTGAAGAAAGTATCTCATAAGCAGGTTGTGGTTCAGGAAGGAGAGGGAACCTTAGTTTCTATCCTGAAGTTCCAAAGTACTCATATTAAATCCCTTCAAATCTTCAAAATAAGTCACCTTGCGTCAGTATTCACTTGCTTTATTTTGATTAGCACTTTCATCTTACAGACTTTTTCAAACTGGGAAAGACTGTACAAGGCAGAAGTTAAGGTTTACACTTCCTTTTGAACCACGACCTCTGGAGATAACAGTTGTTAAGTATAATGAATAATGATGGAAAAAATAAAAATAAAGGAGACTGAAAGAAAATTCAAACTTGCCCAAAAACAAACATGATATAGGAAACACTTTATTTCTAACTTAAGAAATGTGAGATTTAAATGTGTATTATTTTATTTTTAGCAATATTTACTTTCATGGATATATTCTATAGAAGCTTCAGAGTTTAATTTATCCTGTGATAATGTTGCAAATATACTTATCAATAAAAATACTACAAATTATAAAAAATAAATATATAAATACATATATTAATTCATTTATATCCAGGTTGATGTGAAATAGGATGTAGTGGAGTAAATATCCCCCTTGAAATGCGGAGTGAGTAGAGCTAATGAATAACATTCGCTTGACTATTAGTCATCTAAAGCCACTTTTAGTGATCATTGAGGTTGCACTTTTCTCACCACTGTTGTGCAACTATAAGGCTGTTTTATAAAATTTAGATGGGGGTATAGGGCCCCACCCACATAAATGGCTTTCATTTATTAGTATACAACTGAACAGATTTCAGAGATAATATGTTCATTACATTGACATGATTAGCTGAAGAAGTACTTGCAAATCAGTTCTACTTTGTTTTTATTCTAACCACATGAAGTGTGAAATAGGTTTGACAGGAACCTGTTTCACTACCTATAACATTTATATCTTTGCTTCAAATCTGCATTTCTACTTCTCAAGCATTCCCTATTTAGGTTGCTTCTTCCACTCCCAGTTTGTAACTGAGCTTGCTTTCTGTACATAGCAGGTATGGTCAAATGTTGCATTACATTTCTTACCTTGACATTCTCATGTCTTGGTAGCTGACTACTTATCTATACAGATATTTTATACATTAGTGTCTGTGCAGCTTATGCATTATTATTGCACAAGAGACAGGCACTGTGACGCCCTCCCCCTAGCACAGATGCGGGGTAGTGTATATGACTGATTATCACTTCAAAGTCGGTTCACAGTCGTGCAAATATTTTTTTTTTCTTATCTGGAGACAGGATTCATTTTCAGGTAATTGCTCATGGTTCAAAAATCTTTTCACCGGAGGCAAGCTTCCATCATAACTCACTGCAAAGTGATAATCAGTTTTTGTACATGCATTTTGTAAGTTGAAAATACATTTTTCTGTTTGAGTCAATTGCTCTCATTTAAGTTTTAGTTCTGTTCTCTTATAATTTTCTTATCTTTGACTGCCTTGCACCTTTTACAACACATGCAAAATATTAATTTATTGACATGCACTGGGAAAACTATATAGTTTACAGTGCAGCTGTTTTAATGACCTTAACATCTTTGGGATTTAAAAGATCAGTTATTTGTTTGATAGATAGTATACATCCCTTTGGTCTCTATCTGTTGCATATTTTTATTATCACTGCTTGATCATGGGATCTTTAGGATTTATAAGATCACTTATTTGTTTGATAGATATTATACAACACCTTGGTGTCTATCTGTTGCAAATTTTTATTTTCTTTGCTTGATCATGGGTACATTCTGATCACCATTGCTATAAAACACCACTGGCCTTGCATTGCACATCAGTATGTAGATCAGTATATAGATACACTTTATACAGCAAATGCATTGCTGCACTTAGTTTACATAGATACACCTATCATCATCTCACACGGTCTGTATAATAAATCCATAAAAACATCAGATCATAGCAGATATAATTACTGTAGAACAAATATAACTGAACAGAATGATATTTCATCTGACATCTCTACTGAGGACACCCAGCATAATAATAACTTTATGCAGAACTTAACTTACAGGGAAATAGGGTTTGTTCTGAGCAAAAGTTTTGTCTTTAAGAATCTGTCAGGCAATGGTGTATGGGAGTAAAGGAAATGTTAGCTGTTAGAGGAGGAATCATCTAGCTAGTTGGCTGGAGGAGAGTTAGTTGGGAATGCTATGTTGAGAAACAGGAAGGTGTCATTAGACAGGATATGAAGTAATTCGAGAGAGACAGGAGAGGGAGAGGTGAGGATTATATATTAAAGAGGGCTGGCATATGTTCTGGTCTCTTGGTGTATGTTTTTGTGAAGCATACTTCACTGGTCTGCAGTCAAGCAATCGCCTAGTTGCAGATATTGGAACTGTGCTGTATACAGAAGTATGGTAGACACTGAAGAACTGTGGAGGAAGTAAAATGAGCACCAGCATAGACAATTGAGTTTTTCGGGCAGGTATTGATTTCTTCCAATGATGATAGTAGAGAGCAGTCCAGAAAGCCCATCAGAAAGAGCAGTGGGCAGCAACTAATGTCTCAGTGGCAGTAGATCCCAGAGGGGATACTGAAGGAGACAGTGAATCATTGGTATCACCGTCCACATGAGACAAAAGACAACTGGTCATCCAAGAGCATTAATTTAAATACTGAGTAACAAAGCATGTTGTTGTTAGGCCTACTAGCCTTTTATTAGGCCTCAACCTAAATCATTGGAATGGTTATTGAAGAAGAATTAGTAGCATGGTTTAGGGGTAGTTTTGTTAAAGGTGCTGACGTACAAAGATCAAATTTTGGGCCCAAGCCTAATTATTGTATATAGAGGAGGTAACAATATAGGATTTATTCCAAGGTAGAATCTTTTTTTCTTTTTTGTTTTACTGTACAGGATTTGTTGTCGTTGCTGTTGTTGTAACAAAGATTTCCTGGGGCTGTTATTGTGTGGTCTGATATTTTTACTAGCTGCTAGTTTGACATGGAAGTGAGCAATTAAGTTTGCTGCCATTGAGTTGGGTACATGTTTTATTAATCACAGGTTTGCTAGGGCTCCCACATCATTAGGACTTATGGTATTTGAGCACCACAAATGTAGTTGTAGGGATCATGTTTGGTATTGAACTGATGGAATAAGTTTGAGTAAAGAGGGACTAGATATTTTTAATGGTCATGTGTCTCTGCTTGTAAAGAATTAGTATCTAGTGCTATGGGGATAGTGCTTAGTCAGGGATGCAACCAGCAAATGTAAATGGGGGTACAGTCTGCCATATCGGCTGTCTGGTAGTCTTTCAGGGCTTTAGGCCCCTGATTGTGAGGTTGCCATTTCCCCCATTTTTCTTTTTTGGAGAATTTAGTAATGAGCGGAGTTTAAAATGCTGATGGTATGAGCTATTGTTACAGATCCATGGTGTGTGGTTACACTGCAAAGTATTGTGATCAAGTTCATTTTATAGTGAGCACCATAGAAATACAACTTACAGCTTTTTAGTTGTTTTCAGGGAGCAGTATGAATGCACCTCTCAGTGATTTTTAATTTAGGGTTTTGACATGTATGTTGCTGGTAGATATGTATGCTGTTGGAAGGTTATTGAATTTTACAATGTTTATATGATTTGTTCATAGCTTCATAGGTTAATAGGTAGGTGCTAGGCTATCTGCCTGACGGCATTTATAAGCCTAGCCAAAGTGTGTCGGCTTTCACCATCCATTTGATTAATTAACTGATCCTCTGTCAAGCAGAGCCAATGAAGTGATCCCAGGAGTGTATTTTCTGTTACCCATCCACTCATCAAGGTTTATCTTGAAGAGTGTTAGTGAGGGGCTCTGCCTAATGTAGTTTGGAATTTTGTTCCAAAGCATGGGGAGTCTCTGTGACAGCAATCTATCCCTCCAGCATGTTCTATGTATTGTTGTGGCGAGGTTTAGCTCACTAGAGCACATGGCTCACAGTGACTTGGATTTTTTTAGGTGGAGCATGTCCATCAGTTCTGAGTTGTACATGGCTTTGTAAGTCAGGCAGAGATCACCTCTGAGTAAGCGATATGCCACTGAGTACAGCTGGAGTTTTTTCAGTCAGGCTGTATAGGACATATGTTTGAGGCCAGTAATCCTCTTGGTGAGGTACTTTTGTGGTCTTTCCAGCTGTTGGAAGTGTCTTGTGAGGTACATCCCAAATGGGGCATTGTACTCTATGATGGGTCTGATGAGTGACAAGTAGAAGGGCACTATAACCTCTTTATTTCTAGATGCAAACCCTTTAGTAATTAGATGGGTCACATAGAAGGATTTCCTAACTACTTTGGCTATGTGATTGTCAAAGGAGATATTACTATGTATCTGGGTCCCCAGATCTCTTATTACCTCTTCTGTATTAATGGGGCTGCCACCTATGTGGTAATTTGTGGGTGTTTTGTTTTTCCCAAATGGGATGACTATGCATTTTTTGGCATTTAGCTTGAGGCCATGACTTTGACACCAGGTGTCTGTCTCAGTAAGGCCCTTTTGGAGAATGTCTGTGTCAGCCAGAGAGTCAATTATGGCTCCTAGTTTGCAGTCATCGGCGAACTTGGTTAGCCATAGTCCTCCTGTGTTTGCCTGTACTTCTAAGAAGTATATGCTGAACAGTAGGGGTCCCAGGACCGAGTCTTGTGGGACACCACTTGTGACTGGTTTAGAGTCGGACCTGGAGCCTGCTATTCTTACAGTGTGAGTTCTGTCTGTAAGCCAGTTGGCAACCCATCTTGTGACGTAGGGGTTTATGTTCAGGCTGGTGAGTTTTTCTGTAATACCCGAGGGGGGAATGGTGTTGAAAGCCTTGGCGAGGTCAAGGTAGGCTGTGTGAACCACTTTTCCCTCATCTGTGGCCTTATTGACTGTCTCGAAGAAGTCAACCATGTTTAGTAGGCATGCTCTGCCCTTAACAAAGCTGAACTGGGTCGGGTCAAGTGTTTGGAGGTTCCCAATGTCTTTGTTAATGAGTTCCATGATGATGGGCTCCATAGCCTTGCAGACCAGGCTAGTCAGGCTTATGGGGTGATAGTTACCAGGGTCAGTTGTGGCCCCTCCTTTGTGGAGAGGAATAACCATTGTTGTGCACCATTCTATGGGCACATAGCCTGTGGAGAGGCTGAGGTTGAACAACGTGTTTAGGTGGGGGGTTAGTTCATTCTGTAGTTAGTGCAAGACACAGCCTGGGGCATCATCTGGCCCCATTGATGCTGTGTTTTTGGCTTATGAAAAGGCTGTTTTCACCTGTGAGTCTGTGATTTTTGGGACTACACTTTTCTGGTATTGTTGTGGGCCCTTTTAGGGGTGAGAGTGGGGTGAAGTTTGTACTGAATCTATCTGCCAGGATGTTGGCAATATCAGTAGGTTCAGTATATTTTGTGCTATTTTGCACTAGTTCAGTGCATATCTGTGAGTTGCCACTTAGATGCTTAACATAGCTAAAGAAGGCTTTGTGGTTATCTTTGGAATCCTTGGCTATTTTCCTTTCAAAGTTAGGCTTGGATGATTTTATGAGGGACCTTAGTTTCTTACTGATACTGATCAGGGATGTCTTTCCTTCTTGGGATTTGCTTTTTTTCTGAACTAGTTTCCTCCTTCTATTGTATAGACTGTTTATGGCAGGGGTCCACCAAACTGGTTTCCTTCTCTTAGAGGAGTGAGTCTTGGTTTTGCTAGGGATGGCACAATCCATGCATCCTTGTAGGTGCTCAAAGAGTGCATTTGTAAAGGTTTCTGCACCTTGGCAGCATTATCCTTTAGTGTGGGGGCTGTGAAACTTACCACCTCTGTCTTAAGTAAGGTGAAGTTTGCTTTAGAATTTTTTTTTACTGTGGTTTCCTTAGTTGGGGGTAGTGGTGGGGTGTGGACATCCAGAGTGATTAGTTTAAGGTCTGATCTAACCAGTGACGGGTTGACCTCAAGTGTGGAACACCTGTCGCCCATGTTGGTGATGACCAGGTCCAATATGTTTTCAACTCTGGTAGTGGAGTTTACCAGCTGATCCAGGGCATTTGAGCTGATGAATTCCAGGAAGCACTGGGCCTGGGAGTTTGTACTTGAGTAGTTTTCCCAGTTAATGGTTGAAATCGCCCAATGTCAGGGTGTTCAGTAGGACCTTCATGTTTTCCGGTGTCTCCAGAAAGGTGGATTGGTGGTCCTGGGTCATGGAGGTTGATCTGTAGCAGGCCACAATTTGCATTGCAGATTTGCCCAAAGTTAGTTGCACATGGATGATCTCAGAGGTATCATGCTGCACCACTAACCTGGAGGTGTAGGTATCCTTGATGAATATGGATACACCCCCTCCTTTTGTGTTTCGGTCTGTGTACTGTGGCCGAAACATATGGTATGAGTTGTAGCCTAGTAGTGCTGGGGTGCTCTCTGGAGCCTTGAACCAGTTTTCAGTTACTGCGTAGATGTCAATGTTCTCCATACTGAGGAGTGCTTCAAGCGCGTGCATTTTGAGATTTAAACTCCTGGTGTTGAGTAGCATAACCCTCAGCTTTTTGTTAATTGTGCTGTTTACGGAGGTGGGTTTGACTTTTGAGCCTTGCCTAAAAAAGGCACTATGGGGGCAGCAAGAGCCTTGGCCAGTATTCTAAAGCCTAGGGGTGATAGGTGCAAGCCGTCTTGTGCAAAGCAACGTGGCTTGTTGAGCATGTCAAACCAGGCTGACAGACATTGGATCCCCTTTGAATGATACCAGAAGCTTAGCCAATTGTTTAAATTGATATTTTTTTCTTTATACTGAGGTATCATTCTTGGTGAGATCAGGATGCTACTCAGGGTCAGGGTCATAAAAGCCTGGACTACATGATCAAAGAACTCTTCCATGTCTCTTTTCATGTAGTCCAAGGAGGTACATCTTAGGTCATTCACACCAACATGAACAATGACAAAGTCATATTTATACTTGTTCTGGAGTGACCTGTGTTATGTGGTGGATTCTGGCTACCGACAGACAAATAACAGTAACCTTCTGCTTGTCCAGCCTAGTGAGTGGGACGTCAGTGTGCCTGACTATAGCGTCACCAATTACTAGTGTGTTAGGTATGTTATTTCACCTTAAGGGCTGTGATTGTGCGGCACACTGATTTTGTGTTTTATGTGTTGTCTGGTTTGTGACAGGAGGTGCAGGTTGTTTGGGTGTCTGCTTTGGAGGTCTCTGATGCTTTTGCAGGTTTTTATTTAGAGCCTCTGAGTATGATTTTGTGTAATTATGTGTATTTTTTGCCAGTGCTGTTTTAGTAGGTCTATGTGTGGCTGGAGGTGTGGTTCAAGTGTTAACCTTCTCCTCTTGACTGTCTGTTCCACTCTTGGGTGAAGACAGCTTAGCCTCCAGTTTGGCTGTATAGTTGCATCTCTCGCATATGTTAGTGTATTGTGGTAGGAGGAGAGGGTTGTTTGTGTACAGGAGGCAGTTGTAAAATTGCCTCAGGATACCCAGATTCACCAGCTGGACTGGAGAGTACACCTGAAATTGCCCTTTGGTCATGCCTGAATAGTAGGGTGAGCTGCTTAGTCACTTGGTTGGTGAGGGGTGAATAAGGAGCCTTGCCCTGCTGGGCAATCAAGTGTCAGGGTATATTAGTGACTGCTTATAGATCTGAGCAAGTGCTGGGCTGTAGTATACTTTATGAGTGCTTAGGTTGAGAGTTAGACTAGTTTCAAGGGAAAACTTAAAGAGGAGACTTAGTGGAGCCGGGAATAATTTAACTGTAGCTAGCCGGTGCTGCCCGGCACACAAAACCATGCAAATGCGGTTTTTATAATAGGGAAATGAAAGAGATAGAAATTAGCCCAAAATGGCCAATAAACTACTAACCTCTAGGCTGAAACCACTCCTCCACGAACAGATAAGCTGCTCAAAGCTCCCCTCTCTCAAATGTGAACAGAGAAACTTCCTTCTATCCAAGTAAGGTATGGGCAATGCTGAAACTAGTGTCACAGCCCTGAATTCAGCACTAGCCTGAAAACTGGACTATACTAGCCTAGAAAGGTGGGAAAGAAGGAATTTTTTTTGTTTTTTTTTTAAAAGATAAGGCAAAGACAGTAAAAATACACATAAAACAGCAATAAATGACTACAAATGATCAGAAAAGGCTATCACACTTTACTGTGTAGCCTACAACAGTTAAACAAATTATTTAAACAAAAAAATGGCTTTTTAAAAGTGCAGGCAGTCAGATAAGTACAATATGTGAAAAAAGCAAGCTTTTAAGTCACAATAAACGCTGGAAAATCTGTGTTTAGGTAGAACACAGTTAAGTACAGCAAGAAAGTACAGAAAACTGATACTTTATCACTCCAAAGTCTCTCTTCTAAGCTAGAAGGCTTGTATCAGTTTAAGGCTTTCTAGTGCTATCCAGTAGGTTAGTTACAAGAAAGATGGGAAACAAGCGCAGATGTAGTCCTTTAAACCAGAAAATTGAAAGAGATGGACAAATTGTCCAAATGGTCAATAAACTACAATTTCTGGGCCAAGAACCACTCTTCTTGTGGAAGACAGGCTACCTAGTGCTTACCACTCCCACTTATAAGCTAGAAGGCTTTTCTCCAACACAGAAAGGTTGCGGGGCTTATAAGCTTACCAACAGTCCTGGATACAGCAACTCCGTATCCGGACTAGGCTAGTTACAGGAAAGGTGAGAAACAAGTGCAAGTGCGGTTTTCAAACCAGAAAGTTGAAACAGATGGAAAAAAAAAACTGCTCAAACAGCCAATAGCTACAATTTCTGGGCCAGGATTCACTCCTCTGGTGGTAGATAGGCTACCTGATGCTTACCACTCCCACTGATAAGCTAGAAGGCTTCCCTCCAACACGGAAAGGCTTGGGGGGCTCAGAAGCTTACAAAATGTTCTGGATACAGCAAATCTGTACCTGGTCTAGACTAGTAACAGGAAAGGCAAGAGACAAGCACAAACACAGGCTTTTAAATCAGAAAGTTGAAAGAAATGGAAAATCTTCACAAATGGCCAATAAACTATAATTTCTGAGCCATAAACCACTCCGCCTGTTGTAGATAGGTTACCTAGTGCTTACCACTCCCACTGATAAGCTAGAAGGCTTCTCTCCAACACAGAAGGGCTTGGGGGGGCTCAGAATCTTACCAACAGTCCTGGGTACAGCAAATCTGTACCTGGACTGCACTAGTTACAGGAAAGGCAGGGACCAAATGCAGAGTTCTTCTTTTGGCTTTTTCCTGTTAGGGGTCACCACAGCGGAACTCCAGTCCACTAATGATTGGCAGTAGATCTTTTACAGGTGCCGAGGTGCTAGCTTGACGCCCAACCTTCAACGAAGGCACACCCATTCTACGCATGTCTTTTGAATGCAACTCGACCACGGGGAGGACATGCAGATGCCACACAGAAGGCGCTCCCACCGAGAATTGAACGGGAGAACCTCTTGCTGTGAAGCAACAATGCTACCACTGCACCACCAGGGACCAAATGCAAAATGGACTTTTAAACCAGAAAGTAGAAAGAGATGGAAAAACTGCCCAAACGGCCAATGAACTACAATTTCTGGGCCAAAACCCACTCTTCCCATGGTAGATAGGCTACCTAGTGCTTACCACTTCCACTGATAAGCTAAAAGGCTTTTCTCCAACACAGAAAGGCTTGTGGGGCTTATAAGCTTACCAACAGTCCTGGATACAGCAACTCTGTATCTGGACTAGGCTAGTTACAGGAAAGGTGGGAAACAAGCGCAAGTGCGGCTTTCAAACCAGAAAGTTGAACTATATGGAAAAATACTGTTCAAACAGCCAATAGCTACAATTTCTGGGCCAGGATTCATTCCTCTTGTGGTAGATAGGCTACCTGAAGCTTACCACTCCCACTGATAAGCTAGAAGGCTTCCCTCCAACACGGAAACACTTGGGGGGCTCAGAAGCTTACAAAGAGTCCTGGATACAGCAAATCTGTACCTGGACTAGACTAGTAACAGGAAAGGCAAGAAACAAGCACAAACACAGGCTTTTAAATCAGAAAGTTGAAAGACATGGAAAATCTTCCCAAACGGCCAATAAACTATAATTTCTGAGCCAGAAACCACTCCGCCTGTTGTAGATAGGTTACCTAGTGCTTACCACTCCCACTGATAAGCTAGAAGGCTTCTCTCCAACACAGAAGGGCTTGGGGGGCTCAGAAGCTCACCGACAGTCCTGGATACAGCAAATGTGTACCTGGACTGCACTAGTTACAGGAAAGGCAGGGACCAAATGCAGAGTTCTTCTTTTGGCTTTTTCCTGTTAGGGGTCGCCACAGCGGAACTCCGGTATGCTAATGATTGGCAGTAGATCTTTTACGGGTGCCGAGGTGCCAGCACGATGACAAACCTTCAACGAAGGCACGGCCATTCTACACGTCTTTCTAATGCAACTCGACCACAGGGAGGACATGCAGACTCCACACAGAAGGCGCTCCCACCGAGAATCAAAGGGGAGAACCTCTTGCTGTGAAGCAACAACGCTACCGCTGCACCACCGGGGACCAAATGCAAAATGGGCTTTTAAACCAGAAAATAGAAAGAGATGGAAAAACTGCCCAAACGGCCAATGAACTACAATTTGTGGGCCAAAACCCACTCTTCCCGTGGTAGATAGGCTACCTAGTGTTTACCACTCCCACTGATAAGCTAAAAGGCTTCCCTCCAACACATAAAGGCTTGGGTGGCTCAGAAGCCTACCAACAGTCCTGGATACAGCAAGTCTGTATCTGTACCTAAACTAGTTACAGGAAAGGCAGGAAATAAGCTTAGATTTTTTTTTTTTTTTTTTTTACAGCAAAGCAGCTAAAACAGCAGTAAATACAATTCAAATTGCAGTGCAGGCCAGCACACCCGAATGTGTAGCAACACTATGGCAAATACAATTTAAATAAATGCAATTAAACTAAGAAATGACTAAAAAACAAGTGCACAGGGCATTAAATTAGAATTCTACTAGCAAGCAGTAATAAGTGCAGAGTAAAAGCAACTGGACAGATAACAGCATGCAGAACAGCAACTAAGACAGTTACAGTAAGTGCAGCTGAACAAAAAAAAAAAAAATATATATATATATATATATATATATATATATATATATATATATATATATATATATATATAAATAAAATATTTATTTATTTATTTATTTATTTATTTTTTGAGGGAGGGAACAGAGCAGGATTAAGAGGCTACAGGGGTTGTCCTTCCCAAATGCTTCTTTTAGGAGTGCCTGAAATCAGAATATGATCTCACTGCACTCAGTTGACAGAGCAAATGAGATGGGCCCAGAAGGAGTATCCAAATACAAATCTGCAAGAGGGGCGGGCAATTTCAAAGCCACCAACATTAACACCAAAACAAGAACAGGGAGAGTGGGTGGGGAACTAACTGTAGAGAGAGACAGCCACAACTTCAATTGAGTTAATATTCAGTGAAAAACAAATAAATAAAGTACTATATGAAAAAGAGCAGATAAAAGTGTACTTAAATTCACTTATAATTCCAGTTTATTTCAGGTAGATCTTAGCTGGCCAAAGCTCAGAATATTAAGCACCTGCTTTCTAATAAAGTTGATTGCAATACAATGTGTTATTGTTTTTTTTTTTTTTTTTCTGTCTGGCCCAGGGGAGGTGGATTATGCATAACCTTGTTGCAAGAAGTGTGAGAGATAACTACATGCAGCAATACCACTGCTATAAAAATCATGGTTTTAACATTGCACTTTTTTAATTTTTGTGTATCCCTTGACCTTTTGGTTAAGGGTTGAAAACTTGAATCATTTGCAAACTGTGGTGCTTAAATATAACTGGAGACATCATTAATTCACCTTTGAAGTTCTCAAGAAGTAATGAGCTAAGCGTCTCTTTGTCATGGTATCACTGCACATATCTTCCATATGAACATACAAAGATGATGACATCGTATCAGATGTGCTCATGGAATAGCCATTTCCAGTAAATTGTTCTCATGCAGTTTAAGCTTCACCTTCTCCATCAGACTATAGAAAGAATCTGGAATTCTGTCCTTTTTCTGTTAAGCCATAGGTTCATAGGTTCATAGGTTTATACTAGGCTATCTGCCCTAAGGCATTTATAAGCCTAGCCCAGAGTTTTTGTCTTTGTGTGTTTATGTGTTTGATTCATTGTTGTGATAGCTTTATGTGAGACTGGTTTTGTGGTGTGTGTAGTTGCCTTCTCCTCCTGTCTGGTCTTGCCAGTCCTGAGTTGAGAGAGCTCAGCCTCCAGATTGGCTAAATAGCTGCATCTCTCGCAAGTATTTGTGTTATGTGGGAGGAGGAGAGGGTTGTCTGTGTACATGAGGCAATTGTAACATTGCCTCAATATTCCCAGATTCATCAACTGGACAGGAGAGGATGCCCGCATCTGGCCCTTTGACATGCAAGAGAAATTAAGAAGTTTTGGGGTGTAACTGAATGAGAGAGGACTTAGTAAGGAAGTGGGTACTCCTGGGGGGGGGGTTCACTAGTGAGGGACTTTGTATAATACAGAAGTGCTAAGCCTGAAAAGAAGATGCTTTTAAGACAAGTGCTGAGCTTTTTTTTTTTTTTTTTTTTTTTTTGAGAAAAAAAAAAACAAAAAGCTTTTTAGGAACAAGTGCTGCGCTTTTTAGTTAAGGGATATACCATGATCCAGTGGGGCAGAGATCAAATGTTCTAAAATCTGTTCCTTAATTTAAGTCTTCCATTTATTTTTTGTCAATTTACCACTATTTGTTTGACACCTCTCACTGATTCTGAATCCCAACAGCCTCACTGGATTCATTGAATTCAGATAAAGTTGCCATTATATATATATAAATTTACATTTATTTATAATTTGAGGACAGATTATTAAAGGGATTTGTTTTATTTTGTTTAATGTCTACATATTTCTGAGAATTTTAAAATACTGTACAAATGAAACCATGCTACTTATATAGACAGATTCAGTGCTATGTTTACCCCTCTCTCCCCCCTAAAGGACCAGTCACAATACCAGTAGATTGCCAGCCACCCAGTATTACTGCTGCACATGTTAAAACAGCACTGTCCAAGGCCATAAATACAGCTTCTACGGGACCTGACAATATCCCTGGCTTTGTTCTACATGAACTAGAGTGAACTGGCACCTCACCTGTGTGCCCTGTTCAGTCACAGCCTGACCTCAGGCTTTGTCCCTACCGAATGGCGCACTGCTACTGTCATCCCTCTCCACAAAGGAGGAGCAACTACAGACCCCGGGAATTATCGCTCAATTAACCTGATGAGTCTGATATGCAAAGCTATGGAACACATCATCATGGACCTAATAAGCAAAGATATAGGGAATCTCCAAACTCTGGATCCTACACAGTTTGGTTTTGTGAAGGTAGATCATGCCTGCTCAACTTGGTCGACTTCTTTGAGTCAGTCACCAGAGCTGTGGATGAAGGCAATGTGGTACATACAGCCTACCTTGATCTGGCCAAGGCCTTTGATACCATTCCCCACTCAGGAATCATAGAAAAACTCATTAAGCTAGGCATCAACCCTTATATCACTAGGTGGGTTGCAAACTGGCTCACAGATAGAAACCACAGTGTGAAAGTAGCTGACTGCAAGTCAGACTGTTGACCAGTCATGAGTGTAGTCCTTCAGGGTTCGGTCCTGGGTCCTCTCCTGTTTGGTATCTACTTCTCTGAAGTCCAGGCCAACACAAAGGGGCTCTGGCTGACAAAGTTCACAGACAATTGCAAGTCGGGAGCTATTATTAACTCCCCAAGTGATGTTGACATCCTACCGAAAGGCCTTAATGACACCAATGACTGGTGTCAGAACCATGGCCTTAAGGTCAATGCCAAAAAATGTGCTGTCATCCCACTTGGGAAAAATCTAGTTCCCTTGAATTACCACATTGATGGTAGTCCACTGAACACAGAAGGCATTATATGAGATCTGGGAACACAGGTTGACAGCAATCTCTCTTTTGACCACCAAGTTGCCACTGTGGTCAGAAAGTTCTTCTACGTGGCACATCTCATTACTAAGGGTTTTGCATCCAGGAAGAAAGAGGTCATTGTCTCCCTCTACTCTTCCCTCATTAGGCCAATCATTGAGTACAACACCCCATTTGGCATGTACCTCACTAGACACCTGCAACAACTTGGGAGGCTGCAAAAGTACCTCACAGAGGATCCTAGGCCGTAAATACTCCAAGTATTCTCTGTCTCATATCACCTATTTAAAGGCGATCTCTGCTTGACTTACAAAGCCATGTCTGACCCAGCTCTGTAAGAAATGCTACATCTAAAGAAATCCCAATCCATCTGCACCACATGCTCCAGAGACCTCAATCTGATTACCACAATCAACAGAACATGCTGGAGGGACAGGTTCATAACCCAGAGACTGCCCATGTTATGGAATAGACTTCCCATACATGTTAAGCAGAGTACCTCACTGGCCCTCTTCAAGAGAAATCTTGATGATTGGATGGGAAATAAAAAATTCACACCGGGGATCACTCCAGTGGCTCTGCTTGACAGAGGCACTAGGAACTAAGGTTGGGTGGCATGATGCCAGGGTAATCCTATAGGCTAGGCTTGTAAAGGCTCCATGGCCATTAGCCTAGTACACACCTATGAACCTATGAACCTAAGTACTTACCAGGTAGTGTTAAATCAGGACCTCTCCTGCATTTTGAATATTGGACAGTATGATATATTAAATTATTTGATGTACTATGACTTACTTGTAACTTGATTTTCTAGATTAATGAATGAATACACATCTAAGCCATAATTAATGTGAAATGTGCTTCAGTATTATTACATGCTGTTCTTATAAAGATGAGTATTATTTTAAGTTAATGTCCTTATGTCCTTACCGAACATATCAAACATGTATTTACCATGTGAAACATGTACTTAGCCTGTATCCTAACATGAGACTAAAAAAGTAAGCATTAGATCTACATAAATGTTTTATTGTGTTTAAATATATATATATATATATATATATATATATATATATATATATATATATATATATATATATATATATATATATATATATATATATATTTAGATACATATACATGGGTCTACTTTGTTTCACTGAAAACACACTTCACTGAAACTCATTTAATTGAAAACTCATTTCACTAAAAATCAATTGCCTGTGTGCAATTCATTGAAAGCTCACCACTGAAAACCATTTGATAGAAACTCATTTTGTTGAAAGGTATATGCCCTGTTTCCCACTGTAGTGCAATCCTGGGGTTAGTATATATATTAAGGAGGGGTGTGGGGTGCACAGCAGCCCACATTAAACAGTGGAAACCATAGACATGGATACTTACAAGTTAAATGAATAACTCTTTCCAGAAGATAATATATATACCCAAACAATGTAGGGGGCTATGCCTCCATACCCCCTTACTATATATACTATACTATATATACTATCTTCAGGATCACACTACAGTGGGGAACAGGGCATATACCTTTCAACTAAATGGGTTTCAGTCAAATGAGTTTTCAGTGAAGTGAGCTTTCAGTGAATTGTGCTCAGGCAACTGATTTTCAATGAAATGAGTTGAATTTCAGTGAAGTGTGTTTTCAGTGAAATGAAGAAGAGCCATATATATATATATATATATATGTATATATATATGTATATATATATATATATATCTATATATATATATAGATATATATATATATATAGATATATATATATTTCAGATTTGTAAAACTAAAAAGAGCACAATGCAATCTAGAAGTTAGCAATGAGACAGTCAATATTTTATTTTTTTCTGTCTTACTTTTATAGGCTTTCTTGACTATTGTTATGACAGTTGACATATGCTGAAGTTGCAAATGAAACTTTGTGTAATTTTATATGGTCTGGACTTGGAAGTCTGCATAATTACAGCATGTTTAATTTGCAGTGAATTGCCATAATTCATTATGACATATTTCTGAGTGGTTTATGTTCTCTACTTCATCTAATCTCAGGGATTTTGTTTTCCTTTATAAAAAAAAAGTTCACATTTTTATATAAAGTCATATTTCATGTTGTAAAGTCATCGCTCTGCTCAGCAAACAGGGCGAAGTAGTGTTGCAGGCTGTCTCTTCATAATAATATTCTGTTCATTAATTTATCAGCTACTTTCTGTAGTTTTCTATCTTTTTTTTTTGGGGGGGGGGCTTTACGTTGCTGGTATAATGCAATTCTTCATTGTGGACTTTCATCTACTGCTGAATCCTAATAGAAAATTCTAGTTTCTCAACAATTTTAATACAATTCATCTTGATTACTCTCTCTTCTAATGATTAACATGATTATGAGTCATTGCCAGAAAAGTGAAAATTGTAATAAACAAAAGCAGTTACAAAGAAAATAATAAAAAGTCACAATCTTTAAACAGAGTTTTAAACAAAAGAAATATTAACTCAAACAATTTTTCAGCTCCACTGACACAAAGAATCACAGGATTAGAGATGTTGGTCCAGAGGTCATTTCAAGCCTAACCGTTTCATCCCAGTGTACAGCAGCAAAGATCATTATAACTCTTTAAAGTATTTTGTTCTTCTGAAGTGGGGCTGTGATCTGCATACCACTGATACTTGCATATACTAACTCTGATATTGATATACTTTGGAGTAAGTTGAATTCACTAACATACTCTTATCTCAGAATTAATGTATAAGAAACACAGCTGCACTAATCTGTTTGTCCTTGGGAATGCTAACCTTCTGCTTTGCTATCAATGGACAAACTGTCAACCAGAAGAAAGTCACCTTCTTGATAAAGATCATGAAGGCTTTTGCTGATGAACTTCTGAGGTACTGAGGTAAAGGAAGGATGCAGTGACAAAAGTTGCTAAAGAAAAACTTGCTCATGAGAGATTTATGGAGATACCATGGACAAAGTCTGTAATCTAGTCTGATGTTCTGGTTAGGTTTTACATTCAGCACCTCAGTAGAGGAAGTCAAGCACTGATAAACAAAATCAGGGAATCAATGAAAACTAAGGAGTTGGATGCCAGGTGCAGGAAAGAAACTCCTAAAGACATGCCTTTAACCGGTGGACCTGTCTATTTCAATTGAAGCAGTGGATAACATTTTTGAATATCTACAGTTTGTTTCTGTTACTCATGTCAATGAAGTCACCAAAGGCCACAGCATTGATCAGGCTGCAGCTATGGACAAAGTCCTGCCAGAAATACTAAAACGAATAGTTATAATTAGGGCAGTGTGGTTAACATTCAAGTTAAATAATAATCATAATGACGGCAGTGTGGTTAACGTTCCAGTTAAATAATAATCATAATGAAGGCAGTGTGGTTAATGTTCCAGTTAAATAATAATCATAATGAAGGCAGTGTGGTTAACATTCCAGTTAAATAATAATCATAATGAGGGCAGTGTGGTTAATGTTCCAGTTAAATAATAATCATAATGAGGGCAGTGTGGTTAACGTTCTAGTTAAATAATAATCATAATGAGGGCAGTGTGGTTAACATTCCAGTTAAATAATAATCATAATGAGGGCAGTGTGGTTAACGTTCTAGTTAAATAATAATCATAATGAAGGCAGTGTGGTTAATGTTCCAGTTAAATAATAATCATAATGAAGGCAGTGTGGTTAATGTTCTATTTAAATAATAATCATAATGAGGGCAGTGTGGTTAATGTTCCAGTTAAATAATAATCATAATGAGGGCAGTGTGGTTAATGTTCCAGTTAAATAATAATCATAATGAGGGCAGTGTGGTTAATGTTCCAGTTAAATAATAATCATAATGAAGGCAGTGTGGTTAACGTTCCAGTTAAATAATAATCATAATGAGGGCAGTGTGGTTAACATTCTAGTTAAATAATAATCATAATGAGGGCAGTGTGGTTAATGTTCCAGTTAAATAATAATCATAATGAAGGCAGTGTGGTTAACGTTCCAGTTAAATAATAATCATAATGAGGGCAGTGTGGTTAACATTCCAGTTAAATAATAATCATAATGAGGGCAGTGTGGTTAACGTTCCAGTTAAATAATAATCATAATGATGGTAGTGTGCTTAACATTCCAGTTAAATAATAATCAAATAATGAGGGTAGTGTGGTTAACATACTAGTTAAATATTGAAGGGAAGGCACAGGCTGTTATTGCAAGCTGGGGAACTGAAATGTTAAGTCTTCACTGTTAAAAATGTTACTATTCAACATATTCCAGCTATAACGGAAAAACACTCTTCTGTCTCACTTATTCTTTTCCAAAGTGCTGATACAGCCTTTCCTAAGTTCAAATTTCAAATCAGGCATGAAGATAACACCAAATAAAAAGCCTCAGATCTCGTAATATCTTTTCCCTTCACTTTCTTCTTTAACATTCCAAAACAGAAATCTTTCATAGTTCTGCGGATAAATAATTCCAGTTACCAGCAACCCAGTCAAAGAAACTTGTTATAAATCTATTACTTTGTACAGTCAACATGTTAATTTCATGTTTTTCATATTTTGGGTTTTACTTAGCCTGTAGCATTCAAAAGTTCATCATCAGAAGTGGCTTTAAAATGTTGAAAAGATATCTTCTTAATTTCCTGTATTTTGGGGGGGAAAATCCTAAATCGTTCACACTTTGACAGTGAGACAGCACCAGCTTGCCTTCTAGTCAGTTGGTGAAGGAACATTGTAATGTTATAATCATTGCTGAAAAACGTTTGATAATAGGGAACCAATGAATACTATAATAATCCAGTATCAGTCTAACAAGACTGATCCAGAAATGGATGTTGTGATTCCCAAAGATAAATAATCATGCATTATGAATAATAATGCAGCCTAGGAAAGATATTGTTATTGCAAGGAATACATTACAACCTGTGATTAGTAACAATACCCAAGTTTTTTTTTTAATTAGTTCAGTGTATTACTCTGGATGTAACAAGTGATATTTATTTTAAAGTTTGCAGTAATCATTTGATTATATTTGCTGCTACGTAGGTTTAGTTTGTTTAATATAACCTAATAATGAATCTATCAGCTAATGTTTAAATTATTAGGTGTCATTATCATTAGATATAATGCAGCACGATTGTATATCAACAGCATAGGTTGAAAAGAAGATGTAATCATCCTTTAGGCCGCCATAGGTGAAAAACATAAACATGTTGGTTTCAGTATGGCTCCCAGAGGAATGCCCTTATTGAGCTAGAACCAAATGGAATGATAGCCCTTATTTGCAGTGCATCACTCCCTGCCGGTTAGACACTGAATGATTTAGTCCACTAGTGTAGCAGACAAACGTGTACTGTCAGCGGATACAGAAACACCAATAAAGATTCAAACTATGCTCTGCAACAATGCACAATTAATGTGACAGGTTATGGGAGTTTGATAATCCAGCCTGTATACGTGTGTGTGTGTGTGTGTGTGTGTGTGTGTGTGTGTGTGTGTGTGTACTTGCACACGACTTAAAATTAATAAAAAAAAATAAAAAGAAAAGCACCAAAAATCACTTAAACACTTTTAATCAATCAGCTGAAAACAGTGTAAACAATTCCATCACTACTCCTGGGACTTCATCAGAAAACTATTTACAATATAAATGATCACATGTGAACCCAACATCTAAACAGATTGCTCCATTTATTCAAAAGACAGTCCCTTTTCTTAAAAAAAAAAAAAAAAAAAAAAAAAAAGCTTTTACAATTTTCGACCTCATTGATTCAGACTTTATATATGCAATTAAAATAACCTGCCAAACAATTTCTACCGAGTCCAATAATGCCTCGATGGCTTCTTTCTCATAAGGATGTGCAATGTCTTTCAAAATGAAAACGTTAAATACAGTGCTTATGCATTATGTAATGCATTTAAACAGTATATACCTATATATACATTTGTACAACTTTCAAGATATCCAACCTATATAGAATCCTATATAGAATATTGTGCAATTCTTACAAGCAAAATAAGTAACATTTCTCAGATTATAAATAAATATTCCAATAATTTTATAGAGATTGCCACCTAAATATACACTGTTATAACCTGTCAATAGGTGAGAACATTGGTCACAGTAACATGCCATCATTTTGCCTTTTGGGTACAACCTGAATGGCCTTTTCTCTAAGTGTTTTAAGGTGTTTCCTCTTTTAAACATAGATCTAGTATGATCGCCCACAATCATAGCTGTACCATGAACACCTTGTTATATCATCCAGATATTGAACAATATGTTATTGATGTTAGAAGCGTTAAGAGAAATAACTACTTTCAGGGACGTGATTTTCTCACTGAAAATGTAGCTAAAATCACCATTAGTGTGCATGCCATCTTGCAGGATACAGGGCAAACATTTATGATTCCTGACATTTAAAACTGTGGTAATCTCCTTATTAATGACCTCTCTGGGTAACCTAGCTTAAAAGTTTTTTTGTTTTAATCTATATGCTTCCATTATAAAATCATCATTCAATCACATACTAGTATTACTGAAACAAATATTACTGCTAACAATTTTTTGGGGATAAATCTATATTTACTTTCTTTCCTTATTTAGTAAACATAGTAAAGACAAGAGCAATTTGAGTTTTATTAACATTCATAGTGAACTGTATCTAATGATCAACCTGATCCAAATACTGAAAAAATACATTCAGATTCCACCATAGCCACCCATATTGAAAAGGTATCTTCAAAGAAAGAATTAAAACATTTTATGTGCTTCATAAAAATCATCTATGTTCACTACTACAATGTGGTGGCCATGTTGCTCTACACAGTTGTGCTCTTTCTTGAATCACTCAGCTTTGTAGATGCCTTCTTGGAGGTGGATCCAGGGAGACAGCACATGGCAAATCAGCATCTCGCCCTGAAATACCTCATTAGCCCTCAGCACTACTACAGGGCTAGTCCTTCATGATACTGCATGCCTTTGTGTTGGAGGACCATGTAACACTGTGTAAGGATACTTGCTACATAGCAAAATGTATACGTGGCAGTACCTTAATAAATGCAGTCCATTGTAAAGAAAGTCTATAAATATAAAAACATAAGTATATTAAATATGCTGTCACAAGAAGGCTTGCAATGTAATGAAACACTCAGTGCTGCAACAATTAAATGGGAATACATTGCAACTAAATGTCAATATGAAGTTCACTGCCTGACAGAGTATTTCCTACTTTTCTCACTCATGTAGAGAATAAATTTCTTAAACCTCAAAACTATCCATAGTGCTCTTTTTAATTAAAAAAGTCAAATCACAAATAGCATCTCATACTGGTTCTCTAAAGTCAGGAAAGCCTGGCACATGTTTCTTTTTTAGTCTTTGTAAAAATGTTTATGTATGTTTTGTTACTTTCCTGATGTGCATTAACAGTACTACTTTCTTTTCGAAGCTTTCTGTAAAACTATTTGTCCCAGTCCCCTTCAATAAACACATCACACCGAATGACATTTGAAAACCTTTATTAAACTTCCATAACTTTGTTTACCAATTTTATTTACAACTGGCCATAGTATAGTTGACTCTGAACACAGCATAACATCCTTGTAATGTTAATCATCCATACCTTTGCTCGCTTACTTTACTTATGAATCAGCGTCCCATCTCACTTCATAAACCATTCATCAATTACAAAATACCAATCAAATAAGCAGCATCCTTACCTCCGTTTGCTTACCTATTCACCAAACTTCCTCCAGTTGCACATTTCTTTTCCACAAATCCTTGGAATAAACTTCCACACACTGGAGGGGGGGAATAGAAGAGGGCAAGCCTGTCCCGCTTCTCCACCAATCAGCCTGACCAGGTTGTTTCCCCTCCCTTCTACCCAAACTTGTCCAACCAAGGGCCTCCCATAAAAGGGAAGTGTTAGACCAAACATCATTCAGTGTACCCATCATCTGTAAAGTACCTTAGAACCCCATCATCAACCCCATGCCTTGACCTACTAGAACAGGAATGTGACTTATGGAAACTAAATAAAGTAGGATTACCCATGACCCCACTGTACCATCGAAACCTCCACTCCAAGAGAATACATTCCGTTTAGTCCGCTTCCCTCAAGCCACTAACCATGGCTCGACCTTTCCGGAATGATAGCCTATAGCCATAACAAGTGCCACAGAAACTATAACCCCTTGAATACAATTCTGCAGCCTGATCAAAGAAAACCCTTAACAAGTCTCGAACCCAGGACCCTGTCAACTATAGCATCACACACTAGCCCACCAAACTACAAGCTATAACTACAAAAAAAACAAAACAAAAAAAAAACACAAACTATAACCCCTTGAACTGAAATCAACACCCAGTCAAAACAACTAGCATCAAATCTCACCCCAGGACCCTGTCAAATATCACCTTAGCCCATCATTAACCTGATATGTAACAAACACTACCTACTCAAGGGAAATGTTGTCACCCCAAAGATACCACCTGTTAGGAACAAAGTCCAGTCTCCTGCCAAACACCTCATTGGCCCTTCCCCCACATATGGTTCAAACAACTGGATGAGTGAATACAACCACTCCAATGTTCCAAGAAAGCAAGGATTGAACTTCACTGACTTGCAAGAGCCATAGGGCTGTAGCCTAATAAGTTCCTGTTCTCCTACAAATGTCATGACTCTACTCATCCCATGGGATCCCCACACTCTCCAAACCACACAACAGTTTTTCCTTTGGCCCCCCTACCTACCCCTTCCTTTCTTGCCCCCTATACCAACGCAATAATCAGCTCCCATTAATTAAACACAGAGCTCCGACATGCCCTACAAAGGTGATTACTCAGACCCTCCTTGTGCCCCATTCCAGTGGCAAGAACATCCATCCTCTCAAAACATTACCTTTCAAATCCCCTTTTCCAGCCACCGCATGATGCCTCCTGCACGCCAACAATTTTGTCAGTAACTGTTGCCCACTTGTGCTCCCCATGTGTAACCCCCTCACTTGTCACTGCTTCCATCATCTGCAAATTCACTGTGTATCATCACAACTGGTACTCAGCACACCACCATCTCCAAAGAAAAGGCCAAAATTAAACCCTCTAATATGTAAAGAGAAGGCTCCACCTTATACCCACCTATTCCAAATTATCGCCACAGAGTTCCAGGACTGCATCTGCAAGAAAGAAAAGACCTGTAAATCATCCAAAATACATAACACACATTCCAAGACATCTTCAAGGACAACCTATCCTGCCAACCCAGGAAGGAATGTACCACCACCACTCACATCTATGACAAAGCAGCCATAACTGAAGCTATGTTTCCAATGACCCTATCAAATACCCAAGATAAATTTCACTACCAATCGAGTATATTAAAACTACCCCTCCCATGAAGGGACCTATCAGTATCCACAAACAGGGTAACCTTACTATTCCAGACCACATCAGTTGGCGCCCTGTATACGCCAAGCTAACTTATATTGTAAAACCATCTACTTAGCTCTTAAACTTCCATCTCCAAATGAGGCACACTAACCAACATAATATAGAACAAATGAACACAATGCAACAACCTAATAATAGCTGACTATCAGCTTACAAAATACAATTAGGTAGTATTTTAAACATTCCTCTTACAAACATAAAAGGTCAATAGAACAGTTGTGGTAGCATGGATATTCAGAACACACACACATCTAAAAATTATATTATTTTCATAACCCAAGGCAGAGACACATTCATGAACACAAATGCATACAGCCTCACTCCTGCCACTGCAGACATGCACATACCTGTCCACAGACAATCTCACATTAATACAACCACATCCCACATGTTTGCTTAACCTACATGCACTATAAATACTCACGTTCATGCCAAAATGTGATTACTTACCCAGCTACACTTGTCTAAACCCCTTAAGCCCCTCCCCACCTTTATCTCATTTCCTCCCAATCATCCATCCCTCCATTTAACCCTTTCACCTCCCCCACCCACTTAACTCCCATTAATATATCAGCCTAACCCCTTCTGAAGATGCCCCAGGACAACTTGGTTTGTTACCAAACATCATTTAGTAGAAATGTGAAGTTTCCTGATGTTGAGGTATGTATAAAGCAAGGCAGCGACAGGATCCTAATTGAAGGTTTTGCTAAGAATATGAGGAGAAAAAAAATCTACATCCTAACAGTCCACACCACCCACTACTATAAGTTGGATGGATTATGTAAAATGGTATTTCCTTGAGGGAGACTGCTGGGGGGTAGTTGGAAATTAATTTGTCAGTTAGAAGATTTGCAACACCTCTTAGTTTCATGAATGAGGATCCATTTGCACACAGATCGACACACTGTTGTGTACTGCCTTTGAGGTTTCAGACTTAGGTAAAAAAAGTGTTATACTTGTCTTTGTCATTGGATATCTTTATCTGAAAATTAGTAATTAGTCCACTTATTTGCCTATTCAGTTTGATGATAGACTTTTTATCTTTTTTTGTGTTACAGTTCCTAATTTTAAGTATTGCATTTTTTTCTTTTGTTGAATGACATGCTTCATTTTGGACTCCACCAGGGTGCTTTGTTTTTTGAGTTAGTTTCAGGATTACTTCTGATAGGCACAACAGCCTCTATACAATCACTGACATGGTTCTGCAGAGATTCTGTGAATAATTCTACATAGCCTGCAGTGTTATCTGGGTGCATTATTATAATTTGGTTACCACTCAGTGCAAGTGTCTTGGACTCTTTGCATTTGGCCTGCGTGGGCACTCCCCTCTCTAGTGTCCTGCTTCTTCACATTTAAAGCAAGATGTGTTAGATAAGCTGGAGGGGCACTGCCAGCTCGTTGTTGCCAACCAGCTGCCCCTTGTTCCCCTTGACCAGCACTTTAGCTAAATCCTCTAGCAATTCCTGTACCCCTTCCCCTGCTTCTACCTCGACCCCTTGGGTTTTCAACTGCCTGATTTGTAAAGTTAACAGCTTATCCTCAGTATCCTTCCTTCGTTTTTTCTGATACTCTGTACAGTGATTTGCAGCACTTAATAAAGATTCTAAGTCCTTTCCTTGCCAGTCTATGAACACTTGCTTTATTTGATTTTGTACAGGGGCTTGCAGACCCTGCACAAAGGCTGCTGCAATAGCTGGCTTAGTTTGCTCTTCTGAGTATGGTATTCCTAAATGTCTAGCAAATATTGTTTTCAGGCGACTCAAATAGTCTGCAGAGGCTTCCCTTTATTTTGTTTACATGCCTGTATTTTAGACCAGTCAATCCTAACTTGACACACATCCATAATCTTGTTTAACAATGCTGGTCATTTGTTAATGCATTCCCTATGAGAGTGAAATTTGTTATTTCAGCCTTTTCTAGTAACTGCTTTATTATTTCATCTGAAGTGACTACCCTCAGCAGTTGATTTAAAACTGTCAAAGTAGGATTGTAATATTCTATCATAGTTTTTAATTCTTCTTTGAATTTTAATGGATCTTCTCTAATATTTGGAAAATTTAGACATAGTATGTAAATCAGCAGAGGTCCAAGGACGATGAACAAGTTCCCTATTGTTAGCCCCCAAAATTTCCCTGAAATGTGCCAATAGATCCTCTCTGGAGGTTGTAATCTCTTGTTGTACTCTGTCATGTGAATGTGTATGGTGAGATACAGGAGTGTCAAATACTAATGCCCCTGTTGGGGAAGTAGACGCTATCTCAGAATGATAGAAAGAAGAACTCCCTCAAATGCAGAAGCCTGTTTAGAAGATGGAAGATTAAACAGGGGAACCAGTCTGAGATGAACATGTATCACATGAACTGGGTGTCCAGTGGACAATAGACTGAAAGGTAGGGGGTCTGAGAAACAACAGAGTCTTGTACAGGAGGTACCCGTACTGGTGCCTATGGGGGTGGGGGTGCAGTAGCTACTGGGGGATTATCATCCTGTTCAGAAGTTTCTGCTTTTTGGCCATCCTCAGTTTGTTGCAAACCTGCTAAGACAGGATAAAGGGATCCATTTTTACTGGTCTGTACTGCCTTTTTAACCACTTTTACTTGTTGCAACTATTTTTTATTAACATCCTGCAACCCTTTTAATGTTGACTCCTTTTTCCTTCTAAGTGCTTCAGTGTACCAAGAATAAAATGATGTCACTTACTTGGCTTTTTTTTTCTTCCAAAATACCTTTCAATGTCAGCAATTTAGTCTTATCATAAGTTCCCTTTAATGGAAATAACCCACCAGCACAATTCTTAGTGAGCTGAAACCATTCATGCAAATATTCGCAACTTTCCTTTCCATAGTTAAAATACATAAAATATGCAGGTGTTTCCATTTTAGGGATTTGATCTTGCTTGCTTATCTTTGCTCTCATTTTTAGTATTTTATAAATTAGTAATAATGAAAATGTTAGGCTTACCTTACAACTCCTGGATCCTGGCAGCTCCAAAGACAGAAAATAACTGTAGTAATCCACACACCATACAGGGAGGGAAGGGTAGAAAGTCCGTCGGCTTGCAGCAACAGAGGATAGGTTTTGATCAGCCTTTTCCCACAGCACCCCCTTGCTTTCATCCTTGTGTGAGCTCAAAAGTTATAGCTCCAGCATTGCAGTCAGGATAATGGGGCGGATAAGTACTGTGTCCAGAACTGACCACTCTTTCGGACCCTCTGAGAGTACTTTTACACAATCACACTGTTAAGTCCCACCATGCTTTGGGCTCATTAATTTATTTTAACAACACATACCTCTACATCCTGTCATGCGGTAGGCTCATGAATTTGTTTTAACAGTATATAGTCTACGTCACAATCATGCTATGGGCTCATGAACTTGTTGTATAGTCTACGTCCAAATCATGCAGTGAGCTCATGAACTTGTTTTAACTTTACAGTCTATGTCCCAATCATGCAGTGGGCTCATGAACTTGTTTTAACTTTACAGTCTATGTCCCAATCATGCAGTGGGCTCATGAACTTGTTTTAACTTTACAGTCTATGTCCAAATCATGCAGTGAGCTCATGAACTTGTTTTAACTTTACAGTCTGTGTCCCAATCATGCAGTGGGTTCATGAACTTGTTTTAACTTTACAGTCTTTGTCCCAATCATGCAGTGAGCTCATGAACTTGTTTTAACTTTACAGTCTATGCCCCAATCATGCAGTGGGCTCATGAACTTGTTTTAACTTTACAGTGGGCTCATGAACTTGTTTTAACTTTACAGTCTATGTCCCAATCATGCAGTGGGCTCATGAACTTGTTTTAACTTTATTTTTAGCTTTTAACTTTTTCTTTTCTTTTCTTTCTCACATACATGCATACATTGACAGAAATAAAAACATCTCTCAAACTTCTTACCTTTTAATCCTGAGGGTACTGCCCTCAACACAAGCTGCTTCCTTGTTTTAATTTGTCATTTATTGTATGTGCACATACATTTACTATACTCATTTATTGTGGGGTCCTCCCACTATTACTTGTATACCTTACAACCAATCAGTCAAACAAAAACACAGTTATGCACTTATACTACAAACACAGTTATGCACTTGCATTTGCTAAAACTGACTAAAAAAAGAAACAAGAAAAAAACACAAACTGACCCATTTTCCCTTACAAAACAATTTCCCTGCCAAGGCTAGTATGTTTGCACACCCTGAATAGCTGCACATCTGAGTCTCTGACTATTTCATACAAAGGAGTGTGGAATTCACAAAAAATCTGTGATGGGCCCTATTCCAGAACTGTCCTGGAGCAATACCAAAGTTCAGATCCAGAGAATGGCACAAAATTGTTATAGTCATAAATAAATAATATTAAGAATTTACCTTATATGCCTTTACTCAGGAACAGTTCAGGATGTGCAAACAAAAATGTTATTCTTACTGCGCTGGTAGTCAGTCTTTATAGCCCTTGATGAAGCATTTTCACATTACATACAAAAAATTTATTTTTATACATTTTCTTATCAAACTGCTTATGCAATTTCATTACATTACAATGACTGTGTCCTACAGAAAACTTTGCAAATGTCCTCATCCCTCATGATTTTTGCCTCAGAATTCCTATACATGATCCACCTGCTTCCAAGGAGTCTTGTTTTTGAGCTTGGATGTTTCACACCTGCCCTAGCAACAATGCACTCCTAGCCTGGAGGAGTCAGGCTAACACATTTCTTTTGTAGTAACTGCCACACGTACTATTCTCTCTTATTACATACTAAAGGAATGCAGTTTAAAAGACAGCAATACTGTGGTTTATAAAGCTGTATTTTTCCCAGCCCTTCATACAAATTATATTTGCATTTTAACAATCATATTATAGCATCAATAAACTAAAATTAATATACATTTTAATAAGCTGGTCTTGTCCCATAACAGCATTTTCAATATATATAGTCACTATACTATGAAGATGAAATTCTGCTGTTTTCTTATTGTAGAAATTCTGGGAAATAGATTGGCTATGGTGGTGCAGTGATTAGCATTGTCACCTCACAGCAAGAGGTTTTCTGGTTCGATCCTCGGCTGGGGTGCTTTCTCTATGGAGTCTGTATGTCCTCCTGTGGTCGCGTGGGCTTCCTCCTGGTGCTCTGGTTTCCTCCCACATCCCAAAGACATGCTGTAGGTGGACTGGACACTCTAAATTGGCCATAAGCATGAGTGTGTGCATGTGTGTGCCTTCCGTGGAAGTTTGGGCTCCAGGCTGGCAACTCGACACTGTAAACCTCTACTGCCAGGCATGAGCAGACAGGTGATCCACTGTGGTGATCCCTAACTGGGAAAAGCTGAAAGAAGAAGATCACTTAATAAAAGGTAGTTTACCTTGGAATACATTCTGTTACAGGGTTTGCTGGGGTTACAGAACTGATTCTTATTTTGAATGAAACTGCTCTGTGGGTTGATCTTATGAGAGAGGACACGACATGGGGATGCATTTAATTACTTGCTCATCCACACTTTGTTCTAAAGTCCATACCACTCTTACCTATATTAGTGCGGGTATGGAAACTAGTACAAAGTGTGGATGAACAATGATATGGCATTTCAACACAATGGTTACAACACCTTGCATATTCTAGCTATTGCTCTAATTTTAAGAAGGTTTTGTAATAAATGGTCAGTGTAAGTGACAGAATGATATATCTTAAGTACTTCTTAAACAAAAATCAAAGTGAATTTCAAGTTTTACTAGTCATGGTGATCTCCCGTATTCCATTATTTTTTGCCCTCTAAAAAGTTCACAAAAATATGGAGAACCCACTGAGGAGATTGACTGTATCTCAGATGGGGGAGTCCCATGGAAAGAGCAAGGGAATATTTGGATAAAATATTTACAGCCTTATGTGATGCATCTTCCCTCACATGTTGACGGGACAGATTCCTGTCCCAGAGACTTCCTGTACTCTGGAACAGGCTACCCATCTATGTCAAGCAAAGTTCTTCATTAGCACTCTTCAAGAAAAATCTTGATGAGTGGATGGGAAATAGGAAATACACCACGGGGATCACTTCTGTGTCTCTGCTCGACAGTGGCACAGGAAAATAACTTTCTTGGGCATAAGCCAGGGAACCTTGTTGGCTAGGCTTATGTAGGCCCTTGGGCCTACAGCCTAGTACCTACCTATGAACCTATGAACCTATGTGAGGGATATACAGAACTTCCTTAAGGAAATTAAGTGTAACAAGTGCCAGAAGGGTACGTCTGTATTCTACTATTGAACATACACATGGACTAGAGGCCATTGAACATTATATTGTGAATGTTAATGGATTACAGAGTATTTTAAATATAGCTAGTTTTATTTTGACTAATAATTGCTTTTCTTTTAATGGGTCTTTTTACAGACAGCATAAGGGGTACAGCTATGGGGGCTAAGTTTACTCCCAGCTATGTTAATTTGTTTATAGGATGGTTTGAGGAAATTTTTTTGTATACTGATTTTTACTTTGTCAATAATGTGGTGTTTTATAAATGCTACATTGATGATTTATTTTTTTTACAGCTCAGGGCTCACAGGAACACTTTGTTTTATGCAGACTATACAGAAGAATACATCGGTTTATATTTTACTTATAACATGCATGATAATACCATTCATTATTTGGATGTTGAGTTTTATATTGTTAATGATACAATACATTTGACATTATATACAAAAGAAACTTCTGTGAATTTGTTTTTTGTATGCATCTAGTGCACACCCTGGCCAAGCGATAAGTTCTCTCCCCTATGATGAATTCTATAGGGCTAGATCTTTATGTTCGGATGAGATTACTTTCCAGACAGTGGCTGTGGATATAAGTGATAGATTATTATCTAGGGGTTATAATTACAATCTTCTCATTGCCACATTACTACTTGACAGAAGGTTATAGATGGAGATAACCAAGTTATTCAGAAATATAAATGTGGTGAAAAGGTGGTTGGGAATTATAAAGGGGAATGGGAGGATATATATTTTGTGCTGTATTATGTTCAATTTATTGAAGGTGTATCACGTATCTTGAGGAAATATTGGTATGTTATTACACCAGATGTGATGTATAAGAATTTGAATTTGAATATTTCATATAGAAATTCACCTACCATAGCAAGTAGAGTTGCACACACACACATATGGGATGTGAGGTTTTGCAGTTTTAGTGTAAGGGATGCAATACTTGAAGTTACATGGATCAGAGAACTACATACATCATTAATGGGAAGCTGTTCAAAGGTCCAAGAGTATTTAATTATTATCAAAAAATGGTGATTTATGGGTTACGTTTCCCCTGTAATAAATTTCACATTGGTAAGACCATACATTAACTTAGGATGAGGATGCGGGAACACATTTGAGATGTCAAAAATAATTCTCTTACCAGCCCTGTAGCATCACATTTTTTTTCAAATATCATAATAGTGAATTGGATTTATTGAGGTTCTTTATCATGTATGTGTTGACATGTTCAGATTTATATTTAGATCCTTTGGATATGTTATTACAGAAGGACGCTTGGTTTATTTTGACTTATGGCATTTTGCAACCAAAGGGCCTAAATAATGAATTACTTATGAAATATTTAATATAACAGCTTTGGAAGTATCTTAGAAACCTCATTTCATAGAAGTTAAGATATGTGTTTTTTGTATTCAAATCGCTTATTGTTATTATTATTATTATTATTATTATTATTATTGTTATAATTATTGTTATTCTATGAACTAATTAGTTTCAACTGAATTATGTTTGCTTTATGTTTTTCATGTAAATTCACATGCATTCTGGTATATATAAAAAAATGTGTTCACAGTTATACCAAATGCATATCAACTTGTAGCACTGAAAAGGTTTCTTAGCACTTACGACTGTTTTGATAAGACAACTGCCTTTCAGATTTTATGTCTGTTGGAAATGGTATTGGAAAACAATGTATTTTTGTTTGGCAAACAACATTATTGGCAGAAATGGAGGGTTGCCATGGGCACCACCTGTGCTAATTCATATGCCAATTTGGTTCTTGCACAGTGGGAGGAAGATAACCTTTTTAATGCTGACCATGAATGGAAAGAACAACTTCTTTTCTTATACACGATTTGTTGATGTTTATTTATTATGGGCAGGTACCACAGAGACTTTGATGGATTTTATTAATTATTTACAGCAAACTATCAGTTTTTTAAGATTTTCAGTGCAGTATTCCAGGACTGAGGCTGACTTTTTAGATTTTAAACACACCACGTCAGTGGTAAGAGATTTTAATTTTCTGAAGAAGTTGGTGAGGATTCGCCGACAAAAAGCTATATCTGTGTGGCTTAAATAAACAGACGTGTTTTCAGCGTATTTGCTCCATCTGGTTTCATTCAATTCTTGATTTAAGGTGCACCGATCCCTTGGTTTCTTTTTTCCGAAGAGTACTTAATGATGGTGGACTGTGGGATCATGGTACAATTAGTTTGAGCACCATATTGGGCTTAACTCTGTCACCATGCCTTTTCTTGTTGGTCTTGGAGGAACTGGCTCACCATATCTGATGAGCCCTAGAAGCTCAAACCACAAGAGATGGTTCTGCAAATATTTTTCTAATGTTTGAAGATGACTGTGTGCTTATGAGTACCAATTTATTGGATTGTTTAGGGGTGGTATTAGAAATCTTTCACTATTTTGGAACAACCTCAAGTTTCCAACTTAATACTACTAAATAACCAAGAATCTGGTGCAGGAATCTGAATTATGTCTCAGATGGCTACAGGATCACAACCTATTGTGGAATGGCCTTTAGGTCTAGTCATCACAGTACAAGACAGGTAAATCTATTAGGATTTCAGTCACTCTTAGGTAGTGCCAGGGCACTACAGGTTATGATAGTGCCACACATCTTTTACTTTATTAGCAACATTTTTATTCCCCCAAGCCATCCAAAACTATGTTCCTTGCAAGATATTATTAATAATGAAGTTCTGAGTGGGACAGGGAGTAAAAGAATCTCTATAAAGCACTCTTAGTGTTTCTCTAGTGAATCTCTATATAGCACTCTTAGATGTGCACTCATTCGATATTCTCTGTATTACAGAGACATGGCTAAAGCCCTCAACTCTGGACCAGGAGATTACCCCTCCCAGATATAATATCCTGAGATGTGACGCAATAATAAAAAGGGCGGAGGAGTAGCCATTTTATACAAATCTGAACTCCAAATCTTACCTCTCAATATGCCCCTACCCTCAGATACAAATGCTGAAACCCTCAGTATAAAACTCCAAATTAACAACTCAAAATCTATCTATATAATTTGCACATATCTCCCCCCTGGAAATAATATCAGCACTCTGGAAAATATTCTTAGCTACCTCTCTACAAACCCTCAGGAAACCATTGTCTTAGGTGACTTTAATATAGACTGGGCAACCTGTAATTCCCCTAATCATACCAATCACATAAATCTTCACGGTTTCTCTCAAATAATAACCACTCCTACTAGAATCCATAAGCCAAGCAGTAAGGAATCCACCCTTGACTGGATACTACTCAACAGCCATGTTGATACTTATAAACCAGGAACCCTTCCTGATGACATTAGTGACCATATGCTAACCTATATTATTAAACAAATAGTTCATAGCCCTAACACTAATATTTTTAAAACCTCCCGTTCCAAAAAACACTTTAACCCAGTCAGTTTCCAAAATGAACTAAAAGCATGTGACTGGTCACCTTTGCTTCATCTTCAACTTGATGAAGCAGTGACCTATTTCAATACCAGATTCCTTCAAATCCTGGATTTCCATGCCCCATATCACACTTCCCGAATAAGGACCAAAATCGCCCCCTGGCTCTCAAAACTAATCAAACAAAAGATCCTCCTCAGAAATAAAATCTGGGCCAAATGGAGAGCCACTAAAAACCCATCAGATCACCTCCACTTCAAACAATTAAGAAATACCACCAAAAAACAAATTCTCCAAGACAAAAAAGACTATTACCTTCACCTCCAACAAATCCACCAACAAAAACCACAAAGATTCTGGTCAGGCATAAACAATCTTCTTAAGCCAGGCCACTCTACAACTCCTGCCCCCTCAGGTTTCAACCATAATAATACCAACCAGATTCCGGATGCCTTTAATAACTACTTTACCAAAGCCATTCTAACCCTAGCTAATACTTTGCCAGCTGTCACCTCTTCCCAGTTAGATACCACTAATACTCCATCTCCTACCTTTCATATAAAACCAGTACCCACATCCTTCATATGCAACCTCCTCTTAAAACTTAAGCCCTGCACCCCTTCTGCTGATTGTCTTCCTGCTGAATTCCTTCAAATTGCAGCTAAAGCCATTACCTATCCCATCTCCATACTTATAAACAGAACAATCTCAGAAAGCAAAATCCCATCCATATGGAAAGTATCCCATATCATCCCTCTACACAAAGGTGGCCCATTTACTGAACTTTCCAACTTTCGCCCCATTGCCTTACTCTCTCCAATAGCTAAAATAATGGACAAATGCATTCACAGACAACTACTTGACCACCTTCTCCAGAATAACTTACTTGCAAGCTGCCAACATGGTTTTAGACCATTCCATAGCACAACAACTGCCCTGCTATCCTTCTCTGACACCATAAACAAAAACCAAAACAATAACACTTTTTCATCTACACTTTTTATTGACCTTTCAAAGGCCTTCGATATGGTGAATCATAACTTGCTTATTGACATACTAAAGGTCCAATCACTTGATGCACAGGCATTACAATGGTTTAAATCCTATCTGGAAAACCGACATCAAGCCGTACTCTGGGATAATAATCTTTCCACACCACTCTCTGTGAACATAGGAGTACCTCAAGGCTCTATTTTAGGTCCTCTTCTCTTCTCTTCTCTTTATTTATAAATAACCTACACACCACAATTCCACAAGCCACCTTCATACAATATGCAGATGATTCTACCTTAATTTGTTCAGCCAAGTCCATAACCTCTCTCCAGTCAATCACCCAATCCGTATTTAACAGTGCTGAAAACTGGTTCTTGCAACATGGTCTCCTACTGAACCACAAAAAAACTAAATTATTGCTCTTTGCTCCTACTCTTAAGTCATCTCAACTGTACTTCACTGTAACCTCTAACAATGGTACAAACATATCCCCTGACACTACTACCCATCTACTGGGAGTAACAATTGATAACCACCTTAGCTATGATCACCATATTAACTCTACAATAAAGTCTGTTAACAAAAAACTTGGCACCCTTCACAGAATCAAACTCTTCCTAACCCCTTCTGCCAGGATAACCATTTCCCAGACCCATCTGATTTCTACCCTATTCTATGCCTCTGCAATATATACCAATCTTTCTAAAAGCAACCTCTCCAAACTCTCAGCATGTTACAATAACATAGCCAGATTTGCCACTGGCACCCCCTTTAGAACCCACCACTGTCACAGCATCAAACAACTGGGATGGTTAGAACTGCAGAACCAACTGCTTTGCCAACAACTTGTCATCTCCCATAAGATTCTCTATCATCCTAATAATACCCCAATCCTCAATAATCTGATCACCCCCTACAAAAATCTTACTACACTTCGATCAGCTAATAAGCTACTAGTTTCCACTATTAAATCCAACAACAAAGCAGGGGACTCTCTTTTCTCCAACACAATAGGAAAAAGTTGGAACCAGCTTCCTACTGAACTTACCACCCTCACGTCCACTCTTCTTTTCAAAACACTACTTAAAGAATACCTTAAAACTCACTGGCTCTGTCCCTGCTCTAACCCTGACTAACACCTCCTTCCCCTTGCTGCTCTCTCTACTCTCCTGATCTACTGCACTATCAGTCCTTGCAGTTATGAAAGTATATTAGTCAATAATTTTATTAATTGTTATCTCTCAGATGCTCACTAAATGTATTTTGTTTTAGTATATCCTACTATACTGCTTTGTTTCAAGTCTAACTGAACCTCAATTATAAACCATCTACTGTATTTCTGTCAACTATTACTATATATAATATTGATTGTCTGTGCCTTTGCTTGGAGCTTTTCTCCCCGGGCCTCTACTGAAAATGGACATATATCCAGCTAGACTAGCCCGGTCAACAAATGTAAAATAAATAAATAAATAAAATAAATAAATAAATAAACATGGCATAGCCCACAAATCAAAGGACTGGGCAGTATGGATATGGGATTCCCTAACTTCTCTGTAGCCAGCTTGGCGGCTATGGGCTTCTTGTGATAATGTAACAATTGTCTCATGTTTACTGACAAATACTTAATCCTTATAGAAGCAGATGCAGTATGTGAGAGGTGTACTTACACAATGACATTGGAGGCTAAATTCTCGCACACAAATGCGCATCAGGTTGTCAAAACCATGTACACAACACCCACCTCACATCGTACTCAACACATACACATAGATTAATATATGCTGAGACACATAAAAGCATTCTTCCTAAACGATAAAAATTGACTAGACCACTCATTGTCAAAGCTATGACTCAGCAAGCCCAAAGATACTCAGAAAAAAACACCACCTAATACCACACATACTGTCATTTTCAGTGGATTCCAAAATACTAAGCCCCTAAGGCAAACAAATACACTTTCCAGGACTCTTGTCATAGCAGAGTTCATTGTAAGACATACTGATGTCCCAACAACTAGACTGAACAAGGAGACGATAACTGTTAGATGCTTATCTGGATCTAGAATCTGCCAAATCACACTGCCACTCAAGACATTGCTCCACAGATACCAGTATGATTCCATCATACTCCATGTCGGTGTAAATGACCTGACATGTATCCCCCAGGACTTTATGAAGGCGGACATTATGGAGCTTTCAGACTATGTTTCTCAGGTCGGTATGAGCCTAGCATTGAGCAGTGCATTACCATTGTCGAGGAGGATGCCACAATATGAGCAAAAATGATTGATTTCAACAACTGTCTGTCTTTCTGGTGTCATTCTAAGGGATCCAATATTTTTCAGCTTTGGAGAATATGGTTAACAGATCATATTGCTTAGCTAAGGATGGTCAGCATCTTTCACTTCTAGGCTTTGAAATACTGGATAAAACTTTGTTCATCCTGCTAAAGTCTTTTTAAGGCAATGTTAAGTTGACAAACCTACTGACATAGCAAACTCAACTGAACTGAAGCTCAAGGTGTTATTGCTCAATGCCAGGAGACAAACTAATAAACAGCACTCATTCCAAACCTTTCTCACAAATAAGAACATAGAAGTCTGTGCAGTTACTGAGACATGGCTTAAAACAGCAAAAAGTACCCTGGCCGTGCAAGGTTTCAGAGCCTTCTTTACTTTTAGTTCATTGGCTGCACAGACTAGGGCTAATGAAAGTGGTGTCACGATATACATTAATAACAACCATACATCTTAGATAATCGAATAGGATGACATGCTGGAGCTCCTCCATGTGCAGATCAACATGTACACATAGAGAATCTCGTAGCACACCATAGCCAGCTACAGTCAACCTCCAGGTGCCAAGAAGCTCACATTGCATACTTGGACCTTACCATCCAACCTTACACCCCACTCATGGGAGACTTTCATTATCCCTATGTTGACTAGGAATCCTACATGGTCTCAGATCTGCAGGCACAGAGATGCCTCTACTTCATAAATGCAAACACCCTTGACCCAATAGTAAATGCACCAATGACCGGCTCCAACAAATTAGACCTTGTGCTTACAAATATGGGAGAATGCTGCACCCCCACACACACACAAACGCATGCACATACAATGTTTCATACTCCCTGTAAAGTCTATCCACAAAGCTGTATCCAGTAATCATATTAAAACCAGTAGCGGTAACAAAGTATTCCAGGGCAAATTACTTTTTTTTTTAAGTGATGGATTGGCAAAATGTAATGGCCCCTCCAAACCCAGACAACACAGCAGTCTATGATGAATTGCTGTCCAAACTTCTGTAAAACTATGCATGTGCAGAAGCTACTGTGTGTCCCAAAAGTAGGTCAAGGACTAGCCCTAGAAACAAACTACGCCACTGGCAACCCAAATTAAGCAAGATATACGACAAAAGGAAAAAAATATGGCAAATATCAAGAAGGGTGATTCCTATCAGAACAGAAACTCTCTCATCAAAGTAAATAGGCAATAAGAGGGCTAATTAGGTTAAGCAAAGTCAGCTTTGAGGTTAAAATAGCCTCCTGGGAGAAAAATAACCATAAGGCCTTCTACAGTTATGTCACAAACCTCAAGGGCAGCACACAATCATGTGCTGAACTGATAGTTAATAGTGCCACATTCACTAAGCCTGATGATTTAGCAAACCTGTTAGTGAACAAATTAATTTCCAGCTTTAATCCCCTCTCACCACAACCATTGCCTCAAAATATTACCCCTCCAGCTATAACTAGAGATCATGTACTGGCTGTCCTCATTAAGGCCAAGAACCTGGCCTAAATGGGGCTCAATAATATCCCAGGCTACCTCCTATAAGGACCCCTGGAGTCATTATTTAACTATAGTCTTAAAACAGGTTCTGTGTCATGTGAATCGAGGGCTGCAGTGGTCACCCCTCCTTCGTAAGGTATGACTTTCAACAAGTCATGGAAACTACAAATCCATTAGTCTGACTAGTCTTACTTGCAAAACCATGAAAAGAATTATCATGGAAATTATCAACAAAGACATAGGAGGCTTCCAGACACTGGATCCAACCTAGTTTGACTATTTCAAAAGAAGGTCATGCTTACTAAATCTGGTGGACTTCTTTGAAAAGGTCACTAAGCCAATGGATGAGGGGAAAATAGTACATACTGCCTACCTAAAATACCCAACCCAGGAATTCTCAAAACTAGGTATAAGTATCTTTAGTACATGCTATATAGCTACTTGGCTCACTGACCCAGGAGGCTAGAATCAGTGAGACCACCACTATGAAGAGGCCACTCATTAGTGGTGTCTCCTAGGGCTGTGTTGGGTCCATTCCCCTTTGCCATCTACTTCATGTATGTCAAAACCAATGTCAAAGGCCTTCAGCAGACAAGGTTCTCAGATGAATGCAAACTGGGAGCAGTCGTTGACTCCCCAAAGATGAGAACATCCTTCAGGAAGGTATAATACAAACAACCACTTAGTGCCACAGCTGTGGCTTAAAACTCAATCCCAAAAAAGCATTATAGTACCTTTTGTCAAGTCTATCACCCCAGGTAACTGAGCCATTGAGAAAACACCCTTAAAAGCTGATTCACTAGTGAGGGATATAAGAACTAATATATATATATATATATATATATATATATATATA